>NW_015386827.1:399049-415113 GCF_001527695.2 Protobothrops mucrosquamatus
ACTGCTCTCTAGGCTTCTTTTCCGACGTTTCATCTCTCTCAGCTCCTCGGTGAACCAGGGAGCCAATCGAGATCTACGTCGGGTCAGAGGCCGCAAAGGCACGACTCGGTCCAATGCTGCGGCGGCAGTTGTCTCCCAAGCCGCCGCCTGATTTTCCGCCGAGTCGTGGACCAGATCCTCCGGATATGGCCCAAGCTCCTGTAACTTTGAACAGTCACTAAATGAACTGTTGTAAGTCAAGGACTACCTATATAGAAAAAGTGATTGGAAAGCTTGGAAAAAAATAGTGGTTCTTGCTAACCATCTACATAGAAAACCTCAGTTTTGTATACTATGAATGTATCTACGTACATCCACGGCAAAGGAATGAATGTAAATCAAGGTAGATTTGATTGCTTATGATATAAGATGGACATAATTAGTGAGAATGCAAGGATGATGTGAAATTTTCTTTGAGAAATGGGGCAAATCATTTTTTGGTAATGTCATAAGTATATCTTGGGAAGAACAGACATGGAAAAAAAGGAAAATAGTGAGCGAAGTGAATGCAAATCAAAAGTAACAATAGAAAGAGTATGTAAGAGTCTTGCAGGAAAGAGTATAAATCTCACTAGAGAATTAAGAGATGATGTAGAAACTGCTTGGAAAATAGTGAAAATAATTGTTTTCAAGTGCCATAGAAGTGGGTGAAAGTGGAAGGTAAGAAAAAGAAGGAGAAAAATGAAGTGAGTAAGGATGAGAATACATAAAAGAATGGTTGCTGAAAAAGTGAGGATGAGCAACAGATGTTGCATAATGTATATATAAAGAAAAACATTTTCAAAAAATGTCAAAAACATCAAGGAAAAGATAAAAAAGGCAAAGAACACGGAGTAGGAGATGTTGTGATGATTCAATATTTTTCAAAAGAAATGAAAATGATTACATATTCTATTGGGCCTTTTAGGACAAACATAAAAGTATAAATGCAGCCAAAATGGATTATGTAATAAATGGTATTGTGACACTAGAAGAGAGGATGTGTTGAGAGGAAGGGAAGACAACGGAAGTCTTGTCATGGCTCCTGCAGCTTTCAGCCAGTGTGAAAAATGTATTATTAAAAATTACAACCAATGAGTGGAAAAACATCACCTTTTTCCAAAATATATTCAGGACGGCTACCGTACAACATTTAAACCATCATTTTTACTTATATTTCTATTATCACTTGTTTACTACTATAGTTCTCTGTAAGTTTGTAAGTTTGTATAACACTTGAGGAGAAAACCAGTGTTACTTATATTCTAGGTGGCATTCTGCTACATTTTTAGTGGGAAAAAGCCATTCTTTCCTCAAAACCCCCTCTGAATTTTAATCTAATTACTGAACCACTTATGCTGGTATTATAAGTTGGAGTAGATTCTAGGATACAGTACAGTCGTAGTAGGTATGGCTAATATCAGAAAAAAACACAAAAAATATATAGGTAAGGTAGGCGTACTCAGGAATTGTTATGAAAGAATTCTAATAGACATAAATAAAGTTTAAAAATATACAAATAGTATACTGAAACTTTACAAAGGGTATTATATAATAAAATCATTTTTAGAGAAAAGATATGTTTCTCCAAGCTGAATTAAATAGTAATGTATGTGAATCAATAGGGCCAGTGTTAAACCAGCAGAAGATAAAATATCCACTAAACTAAAGTTTAGGAAATGTGTCGGTTAAAGTTCTAACAGTTCTGTAACAACAAATATATAATCAAATAATATAGCCAGAGATTGGAAACAATGTGTGAATTTAGCCATAACAAAGGAGGGAGAGGGAAGAGAATATGTATTTATTACTATAATTTATATATTCAATTTCTATAGCTGCCCCTCTCAATCAATCACTCCTAAAGTATAAAACAATTAAAACAATATAAATCATTTTGAAAAAAATTAAAAAATTAAAAAATCATCCCAAATAAATATATACAGTAGTTAACATGCTTGGCCACTTAACAGTAAAACCAAGAAATAGGGTCCTTAACACATTCAGCATCCTAGGCTCAAGAACACAACCAGTTTTTTAAAGCCTTATGAAAGGCCAACTGGATTGGGGCCAATCTAATCTCTGAGCAGAGGATATTACACAAAATAGGTCTACTTCTAGTCCCCACCAGCTAACACTCTTTGATTGATGGAGTCTGCAGCATGTCCAATCTGCTAGGTCAAATTGGTCAGGAAGAAACTTTTGGAACAAGTCAGTTCCTCAGATAAGTCACATAGGGCTTTAAAGGTGACAACCAGTGCGATGAATTATATCTGGAAACATACCGGAAACCAATGTAGTTTATGTAATAGTGGTGTTACATGTGTCATATATTTGGCATCATTTACCATACCTTCTACAGCACTTGAAGTTTCAGAATGCTGTTTAGGGGCACCCCTATTTTGAGGACATCATAGTTATTTTATTAATATCTGTAGTCATTTATTAAATTTATATAGCTGTCCATCTCACTGCTGTGACTCTAGGCAGCCTACAAAGATATAAAAACTTCAAAAAAGATCCCCCGAAAATTGCAAAATTACTAACAATAAAATAATTAAAACCCTAAAAAACATAACCTGTAGGAGGGCACCATTCATTTTCCTAAAAATATAATCATTTAGTAGGCTCTCCATCAGTGAATTATTAAACCATTACCTAAAGTTCCTCACATAAAGTTTTTTATAAGAACTGAAAAGTACACTGAGTGAGATACGCCAAATGAACAGACAGATTTCAGAAAAGACAACAGGATGTGAATTCATATAGCTAATGTAAGATATATAATGAAAAGAGCAAGATAATACAAAAGGAATTTACTCTTGCTGTATGGAAAATATCAGGGCTTTAACTGTGCATATCATCAAGAACAGCTAATGGCTATTCTTCTGAAGAATATTTACAATGAGCAAGAATGGTAAGAGCTGAGTTTGGGGAAAGAGAATGGTCTAGTATAACAAAAGGATAGACAAGGATTCCCTTATCTGTATCTATTTAATATGTAAAAAATAAAAGAGCCCATTATAAAAGTAAACGTGGAAATTAATATTAAATATTAAGAGAAATTTAATGTAAAGCATGTAAAATGAATTTACTGTTGCTGACAAAGAAATTAAGAGATGAACAGTTTTGTTTCCTGTGCTCAAGAACAGATAGAGGTAGTCTTCACTTAATGACTGGTCATTTAGCAACCATTCCAATTTACAATTGATCCTCCCCCAAAAGGCACATGACCCAGTTCTGGAGTTTTGATGGCAGCATCACATAACCACATTTTGTGCACTTGGCAGCCAACTTTTATAGACAGCTGCAGTGTTCCATCATCATGTGACTATGATTTACTATTCAATTTTCAATAGTAACTAACCAAACCTTTATTTAAAACCTTTTGGTTAGTTTCCAGCCCAAAAGGTCCGTAGGAATGAATGGACTTGCTTATAATCATTGTATTTGTTTTATAACTGCTGCAATAAAAGATAGTAAAATCAGGCCAGTCAGTGGGTGCCTTGATTTATGACTGTCATGACTTAAGCAGAACTTCCAGGCTCCAATACAATCCTAAATTGAGGGCAATCTATAAAGATAGTTCACTTGTGACATATATTCCTAGGTAATATGCTAATAACAAACATGTGCATATTTCTATATATCAAAGGTAAGAATAATAAAAGTCATATTTTTTTTAACATTTAGCTATTAAAACCTCAATTTTGGGAAAGAACAAAAAAAGAAGAAGATAGGCATTTATCAGCATAGAGGTAGTTACAAGAAGTACACAGAGATTTCAAGAAGAACAAAACAATCCAAAAGGTTCCATCTTAGGCCCAGTACTCTTCAATATCTTCATCAATAACTTAGATGAGGGAATTGAAGGGGAACTCATCAAATTTTCAGATGACACCAAACTGGCAGGAGTAGCTAACACCCCAGAAGACAAACTCAGGATCCAAAAAGATCTTGACAAACTTGAACAATGGGCCCTATCCAACAAAATGAGTTTGCAATGGCAAAACTGATATGTTGCATGACATCATGTGATTGCATTGCAAAACTGCAATGGCAAAACTGATATGTTGTGTGACATCGTGTGATGTCGTGAGTTTGACATGTCTGGGCTAGACAGTCACTTGTCTGATATGGTATAGGTCCTCCTGCTTTAGCAGGAGGCTGGACCAGATGACCTCCAAGATCTCTTCCAGATTCTATTCTATTCTATTCTATTCTATTCTATTCTATTCTATTCTATTCTATTCTATTCTATTCTATTCTATTCTGAAAGTGGATAAGGAACATAACAAATTACCATGCTTAGCAGAAGGTAACAACTAATAGGGATAATGGATAAAATCAAGGCAGCCACTGGAATGTCTTTGGGTTGCTGCTGGGAAGAGTTGAAATAGCAGACATTGTTACTGGGCCCAACTGAGTAGCCTCTAATGCACTCATCAGATCCCATAATATGATGTCTGCTAATACAAGCCTTAAGCGAGCCTAAACACAGTTTTCAGTATGCCAGAGTTACTATGCAACAACCTGGGTCCCCAATTTTGTAGATGAACTATATCTGGATTAAAATATTTTAAGAGGTCTATCCAAGATTTGTTAGGCAAAATATTAACAGTGCTTGCAATGAATACAAGAAAAATGTCAATGTTATTTTACAAGCCATTATTTCCATATGAATATGAATCACAGAAATAAACTATGTCATTTTTTTCACAACATACTCATTATAGGATATTGTTTGAATCCTCACTAATGACTCCTTGAAATTAGTTATTACAGTGATCAGAATCTAGAAGGACATTTCTGTGGCATTACAGAACAGGAAAGAACACACACACACACACACACACACTTCATTAGCCAGTGAAGATAATGGCCTATGTACAATAATCTTTTCTATTGGTTTTAAAAAGGGAAATAAACTGAACCTAAGCTGAAAAGCAAGGCTAACTAGGACTTTGTTCTTCCAATCAATAAGCTGTTATATCTGTGAAAAATAAATGCTGCATAAATAACCTTCACTCACTTTTCACCTCATAGTAGTTTGCTTTTATAAAAAAATCTACATTTTCCCATAGGTATTTATTAAAAAACATATATTTATTTGAAATTAAGTATTTCTGATGTCAAAAAAAAACCCCTGCTATATTGTACTGACAGAGAAAACTTTCCCAATTATTTTTGTGGATATTTGTTTATCTGGCTAAATAGTGGCACCACATGTTGGGTCTTTTTCTTGCAAAAGCTTAATTTTTAGGAGTAAGAATTTTCTATTTATTATTTTTCAAGTTCCCTTGCAAGTAATGTTACATAATCCCCCCACTTATATTACACACTTTCTATTAGAAAGCATTAAAAATATCTGAAAATAAAACTCTGTAGGACTCTTCTTTCTGAATCAGGAGTTATAAACATTCACAGCCTCAGACCTTATTTATCTAACAGATATACCTAGAGATATGACTCTTTATTCACATCCTTCTCAAAGAGAAATTGTTTCAAGGATAGAGAAGTATAAGTTCCAAGTAAAATCAGAAAAGCTATATTATATGTTTCCTCAATTATAATATATTGTAGTATGTTTTATCACATAAGCCAGCTCCTTTATTCAGAACACTCACCACAAATGTGAATATGTGATTTGTGATGCAGGAATTGAAAATCATTTCTACTATGTGTGATACTCATTTGTGTATGTGTCATCAGCAGCAGCCAACCGCCTATCACTCCTTATACTTATTTGCATTAAAAAGTAACTGCTTTGCATTCAATGCTGCTAAATCGAAAAGTTGCTTAGCAACTAACTGGCCCTCACATCAGATAAATCTACTCTCAACAGATGCTGCAGCCTTTGACCTGCTATGAAGTACTCAAGGAAGCACCAAAGGGTAAAGCAGCAGTATAAAATAGTCTAATATTAAGAAATTAATATATTGAGAAGCCACCAAAGCAAATTATTTTGAATAAATGCACATTAAAAACAGAAGAAATCCAGTTACTGTTTGGGTACATTGTTCAGCAAATATGTTAAATTTCACACCTATTTCTAGTGAATGTAAAAAAAAAAAGATATATGATCAAGGACCCTTTTAGCCAGTTTCTTAATTTTCTTAAGAGGGGGGGAGAGGAATGGGTGCTACTTGAAATATCTGAAAGCTATTATAACTCTCTAATTGCTCTGGTTTCAAATTGAAACTCCAACTGGGTTTAAAGACACAATAAGATTATCCATATAATACAGCAATAGACTGTTTTACATGGACATATATCAGTCTTCAGAGATCTGTTTGCTGTTCAACTCCCCCCCCCAATGTTTTGGAATTACCATGATGATCCTACAAATTTTAATAAATGTTATTATTCAGATTTGGGGTTGATTTATGAATTATGGTCTAAATAACATGATAACATGATAAAACGTCTACATAAATGGATTTTTTATGGAAACATAAGGGCCAGCATTCACTAAATATGGAGACCCTACCTTTGATCCTGGGATTGCTTATAGCCAACATGACTATTAGAAATAAAGAGCCCTATCAATACTGAAGTATATGGATGGCACTGATAAATAGTTGTTGAGACACTGGAAAGCAGACTGTGTCGTTTACAATGTTGCAATGTGAGTTCAGAACAGCTCTTTTGTTGTGACTTCATGAAGTACATGAAGCATTTCATCATTCTGGTCTTTTGTTACAGGACTATTACTGAGGGGATGTGGTGCCACTTAATTGCTGCTTTTTAGTGAGTATTAAACCAACAAAAAAATCCTCTACAAACAAACAAATCTCTCAAAATAGATGATGGCATCCTTCCTGCCAATTGTTGATTCCAAGCCTTTTTTAAAAAGATAAAATCCTTGAAATGAGCTATTTTTTTCTAGTGACTACAAGGTCAAGACTATGCTGTTTTCTAAAAAAACATTATGGAAATAGTTTGCCTGCTGTCTTTTTTTTTTTTTTTTGTTTCCAAATCTAGCATACAGATTTGGTATTCCCTGATTGCCTTGGGAAAGCAGCATCAAATAGAAGGGCCTACAGGAACAATAAAGTTTGCTAAGATAGCTGACAAGCTTTTGGAACTGATTAGTAGCATTTAAGGAGGCTTATCTGTCTAAATTTCCTGTTTGTCTGTTGACTGTACAGTGAAAAGAAGGTGCTTATAATTTCAACTGACTCCTTGATCAAGAAACTAGCTAGTTGATAGAGGTTTTAGACAGATGGATTGGTGTAAATGTTACAGAAATTATGAGGTATCTACATAAACTACTAGATTGCAGTCAGGAGGAAGTAATAAATGTGATATATGCTGGTACCAATAATGGTGGCAAATAAAAACTTGATCAAACCTAGAAGCTATTTTGCTTGGTAACAGATTACAGTCCGGGCAATTCTCAGAAAGTTACCTATTCTCTTTAGAGAACTAGCCAGACTGACAAAACTCATTATGAAGTCAATGACTGAGACGATAGTAAGTAGAGTTAGATTTCTTTTTAGGCACTGGAGAACATTTTGGTATAACACAAACTCTCTGAATGAGAGAATTGGCCTTGAACCAAAACCAAACATGGTGTCTAATTAAAAATGAGTATTTAAACTGACATCTGGGAAAGAACTGATAGGAACTAGGGAGCATCTGATTTCAAAGGGTGTAAATATTTCAGAGATACTATGTGGGATAGGATGATATTTGTTCATGGATAGCCAGGCCATTCAGGAGAGAAGAGTGCAACAATAATGCCATAAACAGGGTCGGGGTAATAGTAAGCTGAGAAACAAAATACAAACTTGGTAGGCCTTGGTTTAGTCCAGCAGTGATGTTTATATGTTCATCCAGGTACTAATTTGTCCTACCTTTCTTAATTTCCAAGCATTGGCCCAATATGGTTGCTGGTCTACCCTTTAAAAAGCCTATGTATGTGTCATCAGATTTTATGAAAGCAATTTACATAAATTATCTGAATATATTACAAAGAACCATTTTTAAGGTATCCTAAATCTCTCCCCAAAGAATTTTTCTATTTATTTCTAGGTGCTAGTGTTATATGAGAGAGAACTTCTGTGTCCTTTTTCCACACTTTGCATAATTTTAAAAATTTTAAAATACCTAAGCCTTAAGGCCAGCTGCTCATCAGGACAAAACAGAGTAACAATACTATCTATTGTCAATTTTCTTTCTCATCAAGCAATAGAAATTTATTAGATTAACAAATTAACATATTAGAAGCAAAGACTTTAAAAATGTATATTGATTCTCCATTTATGGACCTTTTCGTAGCTGGATCTGCTACAATAGATATTATAAAATGCACAGTTTTTCAGAAGCACTTTATATTTTAAAATACATAAACTAAATAGTCAAGAAAATAGTCAAGGAAAACAAACAGTTAAAAAGCAATTTGTAGCATATTTTTGACAAAGAATTTAAGAAATCCAAAGTTACTAAGGTTAATTGTTTTATAGTTTCCAAAGGATGATTCCTGGATTATAGAGACAAGGCTTACTGACAAGGCTAACCAAAGATAACTCATAATTTTCAAAATAGAGATGATAGGAAATGGACTTGGGTTTTTTTTCTTACTACATACATGACTTACCTTATAGGCAGATGAAAATCCCTAGTGTTTGCTTCTACGTAGCTCAGAAATGTTTGCTGTTTTCTTGAACTGAAAAAATTAAAAAAAAACCTGTGATGAACAGGCAGATTTAGTAGAAGTCACTTGTCAAAATGATGAAACAGAAAAAGCTTTTATAGAACCTGCTCATGACAAAAAAAAACTTTAACATAATATATAAAAGTGCAAAGTGGCTTTTGTCATTGCTCAAGGGGAAAAAAGCACTATGATTAATTTAGACACTAAGTGTAAGATACTTTAGACAATCTTCTTGGGATAGTTCATAAAAATATATTTTTGTCCAGATAAACTGAATTTGGCAAATCCCAATTCTTACTAGATTCTTAATAAAATGCCCATCATTTCTGAAATCTGCCATCCCTACAGGGTTTTTGTTTTAAGATCTACAGTAACTGCAAAGATACAGGTGACCAGAAATGAAAATACGACTCTAATTATGCTATCTTTTAACTTTATCTTATTTGTTACTTCCTTCAAGTTTAGTTGTGAAAAATTATTTTGTTTTAAACCTTACACTAAAGATATTGTACATATAAATAATCCTATGTTTCTTCAAATCATTCAGAACTCTGCTGATTATTTGGTGATAATTCTTCTCTGGTTTCACTGCTATGTTCCCCACAAAAAATATTGAAACAAACTGTAGGTTATATAGATTTTACTTTTTAGTAACTTCTATCAGAGAGTATTAACTAAGCATGATAATGAGTTGATGTGTGGACAAGACCTTGAGAAACAGGGGAAGAGATATTGCCTAAGGAATGGTCAGATAAGAGAAGGCATAGTTGGCAGCTGCATTAACAGGTAGAGAAAAAGGCTCAGAAGGAACCTTTCCTATCTTTTCGGATTTGTACTTTCAGACTTGCAAGATTCTGTTAATGTAGCCTTACAATAAAATAGAATTAACTCATCTGGTCTTATTTCCTTCCTGGTTTAACTGTGAAGGCTGACATCAATCATGCAAGCCTGTCTAGTTTACAGTCTGAGAAGTTAGAACAGGTCCCTGTGGCACCTTTTTCTCCACCATTATGCAGCTGCAGGCTTTGTCCTCTCTTTTCTAACAGTCCTCAAGTGACCATCTCTTTGACCCATTTCTCAAGACGTTTTTCACATGCTATTACATATAATAATCCAGATATAGAAAAAACACTATCAACATATACTGTAAGTGATATATAGTCATGATGGATCTCAAAGCAAGTTTATAAAAGTGTCTCAGACAATCATTTGGTTTAAATTAAGGAGTAGGTAAAGCCAGAGGCAGAAACATAATGCTTTAAATTAAAACCAATCTAAATGAAATGTTAATATATATTGCTAGTCCATGTATGGTATGACATATGCCAGGGATCCCCAACCCTTATGCTGCAGGGGGGAAGAGGATGGTTCTGTGTGAGTGGTGGCCATGCGCACGCACATGCACAGCTCCATTTGTGCAAGCGGCGGGTGTGCCTGCCCACCACTCACTAAGGGGAGCTTCATGCACGAGTGCAAGTACAGTACATGCCACTCATGTGAAGGGAACTGCGCACGAATGTGCACTCACCCAATGTTTTCCGCAGACCGGTTCTGAACTGGCCATAGCCTGGTAGTGGGCCACAGCCCAGTGGTTGGGGACCCCTGCCATACGCTAAATAAAAAATAATGCTTTAAAATAAATAGAAATAAATACAATCTAGACAAAACTAGTCTATAATGTCCATTCATTAATTGAAATAGGAATGCAACACTGAAATGGTAGCTAACAGTTAAATCTGAAAAAACATACATATCTTTCATTTGGGGATTATTCTAATTTCTGATACCAATTATAATTTTTTTAAAAATATGACATAGGCGCAAATATATGGCACATTTTTCATGCCTGGTTTTGATAAGCTAATACAGCTTTGATATCTGGTCTCCTATTAAGCTAGACATTAGACCCATCCCTTATAGAAGTGGCTAGTAAGTTACTTGATATGACAAACTTGGTAGGTAGTGTTTATGGAAAATACTTCTACTTAGTTGTGTACAAACCTTCCTTCTGCTTCAATTATCATGTGTCCCAATAACATCTTGGAAGGAAAAGAATGAAGACACACATTTACTTTCCACCAGTTGAACTGTATTGTTTTTGTCAAAGTATACAGAACAGTCCCCCTACATTCAGCTTTACATTGTGAAAGGAATATGTTTTCTGTATTGTGAATATATGCTTCAATAAACTTAATGAACTAATGTTAAACACAATCTGTGTCAATAAAACAAATAAAGGGAATAAATGGAACATGTACAGTACCTGTGAAGCAATGCTGGACTGTGGAATATTTTTGTTGGTTTTTCTCTTATTTGTTTTGTTTTGCAGCCATTTTGGATTTTATCCTTGCTGTCCCGTAATTGTCCCTGTCTCTTTCAAACCCCTGTGGCAAGCTAGTTTCTTCTGTCCTTTTCTCAATCTAGTGCTTTTCCGAAGTAGAGGATTACAATTCATATCATTCCAGCAATTACAGGAACTGGACATATTAGTTGCTAAGAACAGAGTTCTATCCCAACACATCTGAGCATCACAAGATTGAAAAGTCATGTCTCCTTGGCAAGTTATCTCAATATGTCCCTTATTTTAAGAAGTCATATCATACTCAGCCTGGCGTGATTTAGCATATATCTCGCATATCTCCTAATAAGGGAAAGAATTCTGAGGCTGCTAAAAGTACACAATATAGCCCCAAATGCTGTCACCCCAATTCCCCTTTCTGAAGAGACAGAAATTACATACTCTAAATTAATTTATCTTAGGTAAACAGTAAGAGCCATGTTATAAACAGTATTGACTTCACTTCAACTTGTTAAACTTTTTCATCCTCATACTTTATAAACAGAAGTGGGGAAAAATTAATGTATGTACATAACAGCAAATGTTCTCTCACTATTTTACTTTTTAAAAAGCACTGTTTTTATCTTATATAAACAGTGGTGATGGAATTATAAACACCATTATTCCACCTCCATGTTAATGCTCTTATTATCTTGCATAAACAGAAGTGAACGCATATGTACATGACACTAATCAATCCTTTTCTTACACAAAAACCTAGATTCTTTTTATCTTTCATAAACAGTAGGGGAAGATTTACTGAATGAAAAACGCAGAGTTTTATATATGGGCAGGAGAGAGAAGAGGGAGAAAATATCAGCACCCTGGATACATATTCTAACAAATGCATCTCTGTGTTTATGTTAGTCACCAATAATGCTTTCCACAGGGTGTTGTGGAAAATATTTTCTATTTTTTCCTGTTGCTAAGGCACAGAATGAAAAGAGCTAGAACTTACAAATCCTTTTAAAATCAATATCAGTTTAATAGTGGGGCCCCTCCTAATTCACAAATGTTTTTCTGGGATAGCTTTTTCACAAGACATTTAAATAGGATGATCGCCTTTGCAATCTCAGCAGTATTCAATTTAAGCTGGCCAAATAAGTATATCCTTATAAAAAAAGCAAACTTGTATACATAATTTTTTGCTGTAGAAATCAATTCACCAGAATGTTATTCCTCCAAATGATTTTTGGTGGATCACATGGCAACTATAAAGTTATGTGATTATTAGATGCTGTAAAATATCTTGGAAACTCTAGATTTTAACATAGGCATTCCTTTGTATTAGAACTGCATTTCTGTTGTTGCTGAAATTAATATCTTTATACTACTTATAAAAATCATAGTAAGTACTATTATGCAGATGAAAATTATTTCTTGTTTTTTAGATTGTGTGTGGCCACAAAGTTGACACAATTCTTATCACTATTACTATGATTGGATCATTCTGTGATTTTTTTCTAGAAACAACACATTCAGTATTAGGCTGGAGGACATGGATTCAAACATCAGGTTTTGTGACTGGTCATGGCACTATTACAAGCATGTTATTAATAGGTGCCCACCTACATAACATTTGAATGTGCGCAGTGATCAAAAGATTGAAGACCTGTATGAGTTACTTGCATGAGAATTGGTTTGCTGGAGAATTTTTTTTTCTAATCTATTTTTTTCTGATCTATCTATTGCAATCATTTGAAGATATAGTTTTGTTTATAAACAAAACATGAAGATAATGACATCTCTTTAGATTGCATATTTTTTCCTAGTTAAAGTTTTCTTATATTTCATTACCAACATTAAATTCACTGTAATTACATGCAGTTCCTATTGTACATATGCTACCTTTGTAAAAAAGATAAACAGTAAGTTTAGTTTATCTTGTAAAAAAGATAAACAGTAAATGTTTAAATTTTATTTTTTGGGTTTTCTATTGATTGGTTAATTACAGTGGACTTCTGATTACAAAACATTTGATCCTGACATTTGCAATTCCTGGTTCTTCCATTTGGACAATACCACAGCTAACTTGATTCTACAGAGACTTCCAAATCCAAGACATCTGGATTTAACCTTGTATTAACTAAGTGTATTATTACACATAAATTAGCTTAATCTGAGTGTAAAAACACAGCATGTCTCAACTATTGGTATGATCTTCTATAACTCCTTTTTTCCTTCTTTTTCTTAATTAAAGTGAAATTTCAGAACTCAAACAGTTATAGTTTTGGAGCAACAAGGCAAACACCTACACCAGCATATACAGGCAGATGGACTCAAAGACTCTAATTCTTCTGTAAACTGCAATTAGAGAATTTTCTAGTGCCTCATCACTGTACAGCTGGAATACAAATCACTCAAAAATTTTAACATGTTAAACTGAAATATGCAATATTACTGAAAAATGTTGCTTTGGGGGGGAAAAAAGAAAAGAAATTTGAGCTCTATTTTTCAAGCAAAGGAACCTTTATCTCAACAGCTTATAAATTCAGTGCCATAATGCACTGTAAGAAAAAGGATTCCCGAAATCACGAGGACAGTGCATTATCAGATTAATATTAATCTCTAGAGTGCTAGATTAATTTCCTGTCCATGTTAATGTCTTTTTGATTAGGATGGAAAATAATAGAAAAAAATCAATTGCAAAAAGTAGAAAAGATTTAAAATACTAACAACTTTTAGAGCTTTTAGCCCAATAGATGTAATTAAATGTTAAAAGCTAGATCAGTGCCATATTATCAATTATTTCGTGCTGCAGATGTTGTATAAAAGTCACAGAAATCTGGGCAAAATTTTACGTGATACCTGACACATTTGCTTCCCATCAATGGAAATAATTTTTAGTTTGCAGCAATGAAAATAAATAATCAAGAGTTTGCTTTGCAGATATAAGAGAAATTGATCATGTTTGTAGAACTAGAAATACACACACACACACACACACACACACACACACACACAAAGTTAGTAGAAATGCTTTTTGAAATAGTGAATGCTCCAACACTGGAAGTTTTTAAGAAGAGACTGGACAACCATTTGTCTGAAATGGTATATAGGGTTTCCTGCCTGAGCTGCGGGTTGGACTAGAAGATCTCCAAGGTCCCTTCCAACTCTATTATTATTATTATTATTATTATTATTATTATTATTATTATTATTATTAGGCACAATAGGTCAGTATCAATACAGTTATTCGAAATAGTTATAAAGGTCGCAGTTGGTTAAAATGTATGCTTTTATATACGTCTGACGTTAGCAAATAATCCCTCTGGAAGGATTATTAATTTAGTGTGAAGTTATGTTGAGGAAGCACTTTACTACCTATTCATTATTCTGCCTATTTCTTGAACAGACTAGGTTAAAAACTAACACCATAATCAAATAATAAAGGATCCCAGAGTGCATGACTAAAACTTTGAGCCATCTAAAATATCAGTAGAATAACAAATACAGTCAAATATTTTTTTCCTGTAAAAATAAAATGAAAAAACTATATGGCTGCTTATATTACATGAAACAAACACAGTTAACAAACACAAAATAATAAAATCCAAGATTAAAATGCTAATATATCACCAGTATCATAAGATTATTCTCTCAAGAAAAAAACAAATGCTGGGGTCATCTCCCATCTTGCCCAAATGCCTGAAAGAAGGCCCAGGTCTTGAGGGGAGGCTGTTGCACTGGGTAGAAGCAATTATAGGAAATGTTTGTTTCCTAGATCCTACCACAACAACTGATAAAGGGCATGCCTCACAAGAGATGGCCCTGCAAATAAACTGGCCCTGTGCTATAAAGGCCTTTAAAGGTGATAGCCAGCATCTTGAATTGTACTAGTAAAGAAATTGGGAGCTATGCAGCTTGCCAGCATCAATATAACATGGGCAAAGTAGGAGACATTTCAAATTGCATACATCATTGCATTCTCAATCAGTTAAAGTTTCCACTGGTTTTCAATAGCAACTCCATCTATAGTGAGTTCATTGCAGTAGTCCAAAGGAGATGTTTCTATAGCATGAACGACCATGACCAAGGTCTCTTAGTCTAGGAATGGGTACAACTGATGCACAAGATAAATTTGTGCAAAGAGTCTACTACCCATAGCTGCCACCTATTCCTTGGCTAGGAGTCACAAGTCCAGCAGAACCATCAAACTGCACCAACTCTGTTGCTTTCAGGAGTTAATATGACAATTTTGCAGATGCAGGGAACAGAACCCAGAGGCATTCAACATAAGAGGAACATCTCTGCTCCCTCAGTACTGGCTGGCATAGGCTAAAAAGAAAAGAAAACCACCAAAGAATTGGGCACATTAATCATGATACCATGATCAATGGCATCAAAAGCTGCCAAATATATACCATCCCATCCCATATCCTCCAAAGGTCATCTATAAGCAAAGACAATGCCATCACAGTACTGTAATCCAGACTGAATTCCCTGAAAAAAGAGAAGGTTCAAGACAATACAAAAGTTATCCAATGATGTTCTCTTGAAAAGGAAGGAAACCAATTGGTCCTTTACAACAAACAGAAAACTTCCGCAAAGAGACATTAACATTCAAAGACAAAGCAAATTAAGGAAATGTTTTGATTATCTGTTCCTATCCTGTGGACTGCACTCACTTCTTCTTTGGGATAGCATTGTGAGTGCACATCTCTCCCTGATTAAAGTTCTGAATTATCAGAATATGTAAACAAGAATTGCGATTATTGCGCAAATAAAACTTTTCATTACATATTATTTTGTTTTTAACGAGCTACTGGAATGGCAAACTAAACCCAAATGTTCAACAGCTAGCTTAATTCCAGCTGTGTCACTGTCTGCCAAGCTGAGAAAGATGATGGAAGAGGATACTTCTAATTTGTTAAAAGAGATCCTGGCTCAGGTAAAAGATCTGGCAGAGCTTAAATGTGATTTAAAACAAATGCAAGAAAAAATGACTTGCTATGAGGATTGATTGGTTGCCCACTCAAGCCAGTCATAATATTTTGAATAAACGAATTACTTACTTAGAGTCATAATTACGTGCGAAAAAACTATGTG
>NW_015386828.1:0-4277 GCF_001527695.2 Protobothrops mucrosquamatus
AGAAAAATTTAAACTAGAAAAGTTTAATACAATGCCAAGCTTTTGTCGGAAAACTACCGACATCATCAGGGCTTAACGCCAGTCAATGGGAGTGTCCTTTATAGAGTTGGTCAGTGTTTGCACTCAGCTCCTGGATCTCGTCACCAGTCCTAGTTGATTGGGCTGTGTTTTAAGTGTATCCTTAGCGCTGATCAATGTTGTCATTCTGCTATTTGCTCTTTTTCCTCCATTCCCCTTTCTTGTACGTGTGTTGCTATCTATCTCCTCACCACAGGTTCCTGGATTGAGCGTACTCCTTCCCCCCTTTTTTTGGCTGTCAGTTGCCTCCGTATCTCTCCAGTTGTTTTTCCCTCTCATGTTGTCTATCTCCTCGCCAAAGTTTCCTGAGTTTGATGTACCCCTTCCCCCCATTTTTTGGCTGCACGCTTCACCCATGCCTCTCCAGTTACTTTCTCTCACCCCATTGGGCCGTATGGTGGGTACTCCCCCCTCCTCTTCCCCTTCTATCCTCCTCCCCCCATCTTCATAGGTACGATCCACGCATATATCACCTCTCCTGGGTTCCACTCCCTTCCCCCCATTTTCGACGTTCTTTTTGCTCGTATCGTCCCGAGCGTCGCGTTGTAATTCTCATTGGGATACGTAGCCTCTATTCAATGCGGAACGTGCACACTTACCCCTCACGGGTGTATCGCTGTGTTGTATGCTCAAGTCCACATGCCTCTTACTCGTGGTCCTGTGCATGTATGCCGAATTGGTTGGTGGGATAGCCGTTCGTTCCTCTCCCCCTTGTTGTGAGATCGTTGTGTACCTGGCATTGCAGTCCTCATATGGTCTGCGATGTTCTAAGTTGCTGCCTTCTCTTAGGCACGAACGGGTTACTATTATGGAGCTGTCAATACAATGTCCAAATGATTCCACTTCGCTGTTTTTGTGTTTTGATGGCACGGTATGCGTTCAGATGCTTTGGGTGTCATTCGTTAGGCAACCCGGAGTCTCTGCCATGGGAGTTTGCCGGTGTGTTCTAGCTTTTGTTCTTTTGTTAGGAGATGTTATTCCTTCCGAGTGTTTTAGGGGGTGTGGGGATCTCCTGCTATGTTGGGCTTTGCCCCCTTATTATTTGGTAGTTTTCCTATTTTCTGGGAGCGTGTGCACATCCCCAGGGCGGGGGGGGGGGGGGTTTGTTAGCTGTTGGCTGGCCATCACTTGAATATTCGTAGGTTGCCGTGGTGTTATTATTTCCTCCATGGTCCTATCCTCTTGATTACGTGGTACATAATTGGGTTGTCTTCGTTGGGGTACACAGTTATGTGTACTCCACGCCCTCAATGCCTGATGTGCTGGGCAGAGTTCAATATGCCGATTGATAGATTTTTTGTCGGAGAGCCAAGCTTTTTTAAGTTGTCGGCCTCCTTTGGTAGTGTCGCTGGATAGGATGTGCACATCGTTGAAATTGAATTGATGGCCAAATTCAGCCATATGCATCCAAACTTGTGAGCATTGCTCACCCCTTTTGATGGCTAACTTATGTTCGTGCACCCGAGTTTTTAATCTTTTGGAGGTCTCTCCCACATAGTTGCTAGGGCAATCTTTGCAATCGATCTTATATACTACTGCAGATTTTTCCATATTGGGGAGTGGATCCTTGGGGCGCATGATCTTAGAGCACAGTGTCTGGTTAGGTTTGTGGGCCACCTTTACGTTGTGGGGGGCTAATAGCCAGGCTGTCGCTTCGGAGACATTATTAATATAAGGGAGGGAGATGCGTGTCATCTGTGATAGTATTTTGCTAGTCTGCAGGCTCTCCCGGGGTTTAGATAATATGCTGTGCCATTTAATAAACCTCGCCAGATAGCCGTTGCGTCTGCAGGTGCGGAGAAGATGGTTCCTTTCTTCCATTTTGGCTTCAGCCATGCTACAATGAGAGTTTACCTGTCTAAATAAAGTTCTGATGCAACTCACTTTATGGGCCACCGGATGATTACTTTTGTAGTGGAGGATTCTGTCAGTATGTGTTGGTTTGCGGTATACCCTTGTACAAAGGGTTCCATCTGGTTGGCGGTGGACCAGCACATCCAGGAAAGCCAACGAACCCTGGTTCTCTTCCTCCACTGTGAATTTGATGTCTGGGTATATCGAGTTTAGTGTGTCCATAAAGTTAGTTTTCTGGTATCTTTTGATGACTACGAACATATCATCCACGTAACGGACCCAGAATTTAGATTGGTATTGAGTCATCGCTGTGAGTTCTAATTGTTGGAGAACTGCTTCTGCTATAACACTTGAGATAGGGGATTCCATAGGTGTTCCTTTAATCTGCTCAAACATAGTACCCTGAAAGGTGAAGTAGGTTTTCAAGCACACCTCTATTAGTTTCACCAAGTCCTCAGTTTGTAAGGAGTCCTGGTGCTGTCCCCTATCCCCTTTATTCAGGTGGTCTCTTAGGACTGCGACTGCCAGATCTTGTGGGATGGAGGTGAAGAGTGAGGTGACATCGAAAGACACCATCATCTCATCCTCCTCCACCCTTAGGGTTTTAATCTTTCCTAGGAACTCCTCTGCCGATTTTATGGTGGTTGTATTATCGCTGACAAGGTGGCTAATGCGGTTACTAAGCCACTTAGCCAGACCTGAGGTTGGGGTGTCTCTAAATGAGACAATAGGGCGGAGGGGGTTGCCTTCCTTATGGATCTTGGGTAATCTATAGAATCTAGCTAACGCCGAGTCACTCGGGTGTATCCTCCTCAAGATGTCATCACTTATCTTTCTACTACATTTGAAACCATTAAGCAATTTATTGATATATTTTTGAGTGCGGTCATGGGGTCCTTGCTAATGACTCTATATGCTGTCTCATCCTTGAGTAACTCTAACGCTTTGTCTACATAGTGCGCCCTGTCCATAACTACCGTCACCCTCCCCTTGTCCGCCGGCAGTATAACAATGGAGTCGTCTTTTCTAAGCTGTTCCGAGGCCTCCATTTCTTCCCTGGACAGTATCTGACAACGCCTATGGTTCATTAGCAATCCCGTGACCCGCTGTTTAATGGAGTTCTTGGTTTCCTCTCCTACCTCAATGTGATACATGGTGGGCTCCAATGCTGCCACGAAGTCTAACGCGTGCACGTCCATAAGGTTATATATCCTGTGTCCCGTTGTAATAGGGTGAGTTGTGATTGAGTCAGTGTTTTAGAGGACAGGTTATGCACCAGTCTACCAGTGAAGCTGTTGTCTTCTAACCTCCGTAGGTCGTCCGTTTTGCGTTGGAGTATTACAGCCATATGTTGGCTCGCCCTCTTGGTGGCTTGATAGATGTGATGGTCCAGCGCCCGGAAATGTTGGTATGTTAATTCCGTGTTGCATTGTTTACGATAGTCTTGGGCCCATATCCTTAAAGCGTCTATACGTCTGTGCTGGTTGTTAATGCACGTACGGTACGGCGTTGAAACTGGCGAACCGCCAGTTGGCACTCCACAGAGTCAATAATGGGTCTTCTCCTCAACGACTTGGGGGGTAGATCCTTACGGATACAGTTGTGATAGTTGACCGAGATACGGCGTATTTTTTCCTGGTGTTCATGTTTTTTTTTGTAGTATAATTATACCAAGGAATCGTGTTTTTAACGATATTATTAACACACACACACACACACACACACACACACACACACACATATTCGGGAACCACAAACTGTGAGACTACCAGGAGGTTGTTAAAACCATAAAAAGTTTTAATAAAGTTAAAAAACACCTAGCTTTCACCGGCTTCCTGCCAGCATCATCAGGGTGATTAGCAGTCGATGGGATGGCTACTTATAGGAGTGGTGCCTTTTGCACTCGACTCCTAGACCTCGTGATTGGACCCAACCGATCCTCCTGCATTCGGCTCCTAGTTATCATATCGCCAGCTGACACGTCCCTGCTCCCCTCTTCCCCACCTTTGCTCCTTCCCTTCCTTGTTCGTATACTAGGGGGGGGATTCAGTCCTATGCCCAGGGTACCCCCTTGTTGCCCATTACCCCCATCTCTCTTCCTAACCCTACGTGTCCCAACTTCCTTCCCCTTTCTCTCATTCCCAGTGACCACCTCTACCACCTCATTCACACCGTGTGCCTCAGCCACCCTACCTCTCACTCCCCCCCAAGCTCCCATCTCCCTATCCTCCTCCTTCCTACCCCCAACCTCACCACTCGATCCACCATCCATGGGTATGCACATGACGGCTGCACCCAGCCCTTCCCCCGAGCCATCCCGTGGGGTGACCGCTGGCGGTGTAGAC
>NW_015386828.1:5300-8949 GCF_001527695.2 Protobothrops mucrosquamatus
GACCACCTCTACCACCTCATTCACACCGTGTGCCTCAGCCACCCTACCTCTCACTCCCCCCCAAGCTCCCATCTCCCTATCCTCCTCCTTCCTACCCCCAACCTCACCACTCGATCCACCATCCATGGGTATGCACATGACGGCTGCACCCAGCCCTTCCCCCGAGCCATCCCGTGGGGTGACCGCTGGCGGTGTAGACCGCACTCCAATGGTCGTCATTGTCCCCTCGTCATTCACTTCTACCTGCAGCACTCCCGATGTAAGGGGAGTGCCTCCTTTCCCGTGCGTGCATCCCTTCCTAACTCCGTGCATTCTGACCTCCTTCCCCCTCCTCTCGTTTCTAATTCCCTCCTCAGCCATCTCATTCAACGTGCATTCCTTCCTACCTACGCGCATTCTAACCTCCTACCCCCTCCTCTCGTTTCTAATTCCCTCCTCAACCGTCTCATTCATATCAAGCGTCTCCACCACACCAACTCCTAACCCCCCCAGTCACCCTCATCCCCTTCCTCCCCCTCCTTCCCCCTACCCCCGGGCTCACTGCCCATTCCTTCTTCCACAAGCGTCTCCACCGCGCCAAATCCTGACACTCCCCAAGTCTCATTCATGCCAAGCGTCTCCCCCACACTCGACCCCAACCCCCCCAAATCGCTCTCATCCCCTTCCTCCCCTCCTTCTCCCTACCCCCAGGCTCACTGCTCACTCCTTCTTCCACGAGCGTCTCCACCACCCCAAATCCTAACACCCGCCAAGTCGCTCCCATCTCCTTCCTTCCCTCCTTCTCCCTACCCCCAAACCTACCACCCCCTCTTTCTTCTGTGGGCGTGTGCATGGCGGCTGCATCTAGACCTCTCCCCGGGCCATCCCGAGGGGTCGCTGATGGCATGGGGCGCGCCCCAATGCACATCGTCCCCACCTCACCACTCATCTCCATCCCTAGCCCTACCAATGTGGGGGGAGTGCTCCCTCCCTTAACCATCCCTCTCTTCCTTCCTGGCAAGTCATTCACACTCCGCGTGACCGCAGGAGGACCCTGTCGCCCGCGCTCCCTATCCCCGTCTCTAACTTTCACTGCCTTGCCCGCCTCTCTCCTACTTGCCCCTCTCTTCCTTCCTGGCAAGTCATTCGCACTCAGCGCGGTCGCAGGGGGACCCTGCCGCCCATGCTCACCATCCCCGCTGCTAACTTTCCCTGCCGAATCACTCCTCCCTTTTTTCTCCTCCCCTAACCATCCGCATCTAGCGCATTCTTCCACCCCCCCGGGGGTGCATCCTAACCATCCCGTTGTCAGGCTCGTGCTCCACCTCCTCCTACCCCCACCACCCTCAGCCTTCTCCAACCCTTCGTTTGTGGGGGGATGCTTGATCACACCGGCAGCCCCGCCAGCAGCATCTTGATGGTAGTGGGCTGACGCTACAGGGCGCACCCCCGCCGTCGTGCCCACAGTTCCGTCTTCTCCTTCGTGTGGCGTTCTTTTCACGCGGGGAGCACTCTCACCCACTCGCATCCCCCATTTCCCGGGGCCACCCGGTCCTCAATGTCCTCCGTGCTGGGGGGGGCGGAGCTAGCTAACCCCCAGCTCTCACACACCTTTGCACATGCACCAGGGGAGCCGTTCCTGTGCAGGTCCCTCTGGGAGCATGTGGACGCCCTGAGGTTGTATGTTGCTGTTCCCCTGTCTCCACGTGTTCCCCTTATGCTGGCAGGGCGGGGGGATCCCCAGGAGGTGGTCCCGCGGCCACCGTTGACCGTCAAATCGTGGGGGGGTATCAACTCCTCCTTCTTCCACTCTCTCCTGTCCCCAGAGCTCAACGGGGGGTGGCACCATGGCACAGCCTCCCATCGGGTGGCAGGGGGCACTTGAATCACCGTCAACCCATCTCTTGTTGTTCGCACGCCCTTCCATCCGCTTCTCCATCCCCACGCAATTATGTGGCGGTCGGTTGCTCATCACTCGGGCACACACGGGGCTTGCACCCCTCGCTGCCTCCCTCCCTGGGGTGCGCACTGGGGCATCAGGTGGTTTCTTATTCAGGGGGCGGCCTCCCATGGACCAAGTTCGTAGGGTGGCATGTGCCGGTCACAGGTCCACATGGCGGTTAATGGATTCCTCGTTGGAGAGCCAGGCTTCCTTCAAAAGCCGGCCCCCTTTTGTACCATCCATAGCAACCACCTGTGCGTTCTCAAAGTAAAACCTGTGCCCCGATTCCTCCATGTGTGCCACTATTTGGGAGTACTGCTCCCCTCTTCTAACCGCCAACCGGTGCTCGTGCACTCTAGTTTTTACTCTTTTGGATGTTTCTCCTACGTAGTTGGCAGGGCAGTCTCTGCAGTTGATCTTATAGACGACACCCGACTTCTCCATGGTGGGGAGGGGGTCCTTGGGTTTCATCACCTTGGACCTCAGAGTTTGGTTGGGGTTATGCGCCACCCTCACCTTATACAGTGCCAACAAACGGGCCGTAGCCTCTGACACGTTGTTAATATAAGGGAGGGTGACACAGGTCATCTGGGTTGTGGGCTCATCGGTACCAGGTCTGATACGAGGTCCACCTGGCCTACTGTGGCGTCTGATGAACCCCATGGGGTATCCGTTGCGCCTACACACCTTCACTAGATGTTTCCTCTGCGCGGGCCCTAGCCGTGCTGCAATGCGAGTCAGCCCTCTTGAAGAGCGTCCTGACACAGCTGGCCTTGTGGGGCACCGGATGGTTGCTATCATAGTGCAAAACCCTATCGGTGTGGGTGAGTTTGCGGTAAACCTTGGTTCTCAAGGTACCATCACGCTGGTGTTGTACCAGAACGTCCAGGAACGCCAGCTGGCCCTGATGTTCCTCCTCCTCAGTGAACCGCAAATCCACATACACCGAATTAAGAGCCTCCACAAAGGCAGCCTTTTTGTTCTTCTTGACGACAGCAAAAGTGTCGTCCACGTAGCGGGCCCAGAACTTGGGACGGCACTGGGCCAACGCCACGTGTTCCAGCTGTTGCAGCACGGCCTCAGCTATGATACTAGAGATCGGCGACCCCATGGGGGTACCCTTGATCTGTTCAAACGTAGCACCCTGAAACGTAAAGTATGTTTCTAAAAATTGGAGGATGACTCCTGGGTAAATTCATGTTCGAAGGGTCACAAACAGTGAGACCACCAGGAGGTTAAAAAATTACAAAAGTTTATTACTATTAAAACATTAAAACACCTAGCTTTCGCCGGCCTCCTGCCGGCTTCGTCAGGGTGACTAGCCATCGGTGGGGTAGCTGTTTTTATAGGAGCGGTGCCTTTTGCACCCGGCTCCTAGATCTCGTGACCGGGCCCCGATAATCCTCTTGCGTTAAACTCTTAGCCGTTCTTTCGCATACTGCTACGCTCCTAACCTTCTCTTTCCCACCCCTTTTCTTTTCTTGCCTTATTTGCTCATCAGTTTAGTTTAGTTTAGTTTAATTTAGTTTAGTTTATTGTATTTGTATCCCGCCCTTCTCCTGGTGGACTCAGGGCGGCTTACAGCCAGTTAAAAAACAGAACAATTGGTACAAATATACAAAATTTAAAATAAATTAAAAGATATATTTAAATAGGCCTTTTTCTTATTTTAAAAGTTGATTAAAATCCAATTTAAAATATCCCTAGGCCAGTCCTGCCAGCTGAAAC
>NW_015386828.1:10162-14902 GCF_001527695.2 Protobothrops mucrosquamatus
ATGCCGTTTCCGTGCTGTATCCCGGCCTGAAGCCCGACTGGAGCGGGTCTAGATAGACTGTTTCCTCCAGGTGTCGGGGGAACTGCTGCGCAACCACACTCTCAACAACCTTCGCCACAAAGCGAAGGTTGGAGACCGGACGATAGTTAGCTAATACATCTGGGTCCAGGGAAGGCTTCTTAAGGAGGGGCCTCACCACTGCCTCCTTCAAGGCCACGGGGAAGACACCCTCCCATAAAGAAGCGTTTATAATTCCCTGGAGCCAGGCTCGTGTCCCCTCCCGGGCAGCCAGTACCAGCCAGGAGGGGCACGGATCCAGTAAACATGTGGTTGCATTCAGCCTCCCCAGAATCCTGTCCACGTCCTCAGGAGCCACAGAGTCAAACTTGTCCCATATAACAGTCTCAAGACTTGCTCCTGTCTCCTCCCCTGGGGCCACCCAGTCAGAGTCAAGACCTTCTCGAATTCGAGCGACTTTGTC
Organism: Protobothrops mucrosquamatus; assembly: GCF_001527695.2. Lineage (NCBI taxonomy): Eukaryota > Metazoa > Chordata > Lepidosauria > Squamata > Viperidae > Protobothrops > Protobothrops mucrosquamatus. The sequence goes on from NW_015386828.1 coordinate 10,644, forward strand.
ATACAGATATTGAGCAAAATCCTCGGCCCTCCCCTCCAGGGAATCCCCTCCCCCCCTCAACTGAAGGAGAGAGCGTGTCACCCTGAAGAGGGTGGCCGGGCGATTATCTGATGACGCAATGAGGGTGGAGTAGTAGTTAGACCTCGCCACCCTCATCGCCACTAGGTAGGATCTAACCTGTATCCTTGCCTGTGTTCGGTCAGATTCGGTTCGGCTCGTCCTCCAACTGCTCTCCAGGCGTCTTTTCCGGCACTTCATCTCTCTCAGCTCCTCGGTGAACCAGGGAGCCAATTGAGATCTGCGCCGGGTCAGAGGCCGCAAAGGCATGACTCGGTCCAATGCTGCGGCAGCGGTCGCCTCCCAGGCCGCCGCCAGATTTTCAACCGAATCGTGAACTAGGTCACTCCGTCCCTACTTGCCCTCAAGTTCCCTTTATTCAACTCACCCCCCTGTTGTGACCACTCTCCTCCTGTCATCTCTAATACTGCCATTCCATTGCTATCACCCCCTCTTCCAAAAATCCTCTCATACTCCACTCCTTCCACCCCCTATTCATATCTCCGCAGGGTCTTTCGTCCGTCCATCGGCTCCACTCCTTTCTTCAGTCTATCACTTCCCAACCCCCTTCGTTCCCGGAGGCACATACACCCTCTGATCTTTCATTACATCGTTCTCCTGTGCCCCCCGCACGCTCCGATCCACTTTCCACCGTTTCTTTCCCGTCCTCGTTCTTACCATCCGATGGTCTTTTGTCCCCTTTCTTATAGGAGCTCCTCCTCCTGTGCCCTTTAATGGGCTCTCGGGCGATTTTTCCCTCGCCGGGTCTCCCCATTGAGTTCGACACGATTTCCTCTTCTCCCCATCCACCCGCGGCATTGCATGCGTCATTTACTTCCTCTCCTAATACTTCCTTCCCTGCTCTCTTTCCATCCTTGNACCCTGTCACTCCCCAAAATCTCGGCACCCTCCAAATTATTCTTCCATCCGCTCCGTTCCTCTCTTCGACCTGTTATCTCCCCACTCCTTTCTTTCTCGAAGACCCCTATATCTCTCAACTTGCCATCATACCACTCGTTACGTTCACCTATGTGCTTGTTTCTCCCTACCCCATCTTCCACTCCCCCTCTCACACCCCAATCCGTATCGTCCAAAAGTCCTTCATCCCCCTCGCGTCTCCTCCTCAGTCCATATGGCTTCCCGTTCTTTCCTTCTCCAACTAGTGGGCGTTCCGTCTTGTTCTGGAGTTCTCTCCTCATGTTAGATTCACTCGGGATGCCTTGGTGTCCTTGCAGGTGTTGATTAAGGGCAGGGCCTTCACGTGCGGGGAACTCGGAGTCCTGGATTACTCTCTGAGTCTCCATATTCCAGGGGGTGGTGGTTCTAAACACCTTACTTCTGTGTTCCCGGTTTCTGGCGCGGTGATTGTCCTGCCACGTCTTGAGTGTTTGATGTGCCTGGCACATGTCAACACGCCGGTTGATGGAGTCCCGGCCCGAAAACCAGGCTTCTTTCAATAATCTACCACTTTTGGTGGCGTCCACAGCAAGGACCTGGGCATGCTTGAAGTCAAAGCGATGATCCTGCTCGGCCATGTGAGTCCATATCTGTGAATACTGCTCACCCCTTCTGATGGCCAAGTTATGTTCATGGAGGCGGGTCTTGAGTCTTTTAGATGTCTCACCCACGTAGTGGCTCTTACAGTCTAAGCAGTTAACTCTATAAACCACTGTCGATCTTTCCATCGTGGGGAGGCGGTCTTTTGGGCGCATAATCTTCGAGCGTAGCGTTTGGTCCGGCTTATGGGCTACTTGTATGTTATAGGGGGCCAGTAGCCTGGCCGTGGCCTCTGATACATTATTGATGTAAGGTAGTGTGACACGTGTGCGTGTGGTCTGCGTGTCAGGTTCCCTTTTCCATTGATTATTATGATGGGATCTTGGTCCCCCACTATATCGTCTCACGAACTTTGGGGGATAACCATTCTGGCGGCAGACCCGGTGCAAATGCCTCTTTTCCTCAAATTTAGCCCTCGCTGTGCTGCAATGTGTATGTATGCGCTGAAACAGCGTCCTAATACAGCTGGCCTTATGGGAAACCGGGTGATTGCTGCCATAGTGGAGGATGCGGTCCGTATGGGTTGATTTACGGTAAACTCTGGTATTAATAGAGCCATCTGGCAGTCGCTGGACCATTACGTCCAGGAAAGCCAGTGAGCCTCGCATCTCCTCCTCCATGGTGAATTTAATATCCGGATAGATGGAATTTAATATCCCCATAAGGTCAGCCCTATGCGCTCGTTTGACGACAACAAAGGTGTCGTCAACATACCGCGCCCAGAATCTGGGCCGGTACCGAGCCATAGCCTCGCGCTCCAACTGCTGGAGAACCATCTCCGCTATGACACTGGAGATGGGGGAGCCCATGGGTGTGCCTTTCACCTGCTCGTAAATAGTCCCTTGAAACGTGAAATTATTGTCCACTAAGTGGCTGATCCGACCACTCAGCCATTTGGCAACTCTGAGGTTGGTGTACCTTTAACTGAGATGATGGGGCGGAGGGGGACTCCTTTTTTGTGGACCTTTGGTAGGCCGTAAAACCTGGCCATGGCTGAGTCTCCTGGGCGTATCCTCCTTAAGGTGTCTTTGTCCATTTTCTTACCGTACTTAAAATTGTTAAGGAGTTTATTGATACAATTCTTGGTGGTCATGGGGTCTTTGTTGATGACTTTATATGCTGTCGTGTCGTTAAGCAACATCAAGATTTTATCTGTATATTGTGCTCTATGCATAACTATTGTTGCTCTCCCCTTATCCGCCGGTAGGATAACGATAGTACTGTCCTTCCTCAGCTGTTCCAAAGCCTCCCTCTTCTCTCTGGACAGTATTTGACAGCGCTTATGGTTTATCAATAGCCCCGTGACCCGTTGTCTGATGGAGTTTCTGACATCATCCCCCACCTCGATCTGTCCCTCTCCCCTCTCCCCATGGCAAAGGCTTGTCTGGCATCCACAAACACCCCCCTCCCCAAATATGGGGTCCTTGCAGGGAAATAATGAATAGAATATAGAATAGAATAGAATAGAATAAATAGAATAAAATAGAATAGAATATAGAATTAATAGAATAGAAATAAAATTGCGTTCCAGATTCCTGCCGGTCATGGCTTGGTAAAATCTAGCAGCAGGCCTGGATGCGGCTAGGAAAAACACGGGGAAGGTGGAATCCTATCTGAGATCAATGGAGAAAGCCCCCCCACACACACAAGCCCTTTCACTCCCCTTAATTCTTCGAACTTAAAATTTATCAGTACTTACTTTCAGGCAGCCTCATGGGCAGGGTCCGTGGGCTTACCTACAGACAAAAGGAGTCTTGTCAGTTTTTATATTATTTCTATCAGGTGGGTATTTCCATAGCCCCTAATCCGGTGGGTTTTTGATTGTTTACACAAGGCGCATGTTTTTGGTTTTTTGTCCTCTGGGCGTTTCTTTTGGCTAAATAGTTCTTGGCTGTCTGTCCAGTATTACACAGGGCAGGGGTGGAAGAGTGAGAGAAAAGAAAAGAAAAAAAACTCTTCTTTGGTACTTTTAAATTTCGGCCTGACTTACCGTTTTTCGTAAAGGGAAATGGCTGTTTCCTTGAAGCATTTTCTTCCCCCATCCGTCCTGGATGAATCTGCATTTGTAACAGCTAGTTTCTGGGTCTGGGTTTCTTTTGTGATTTTCTATTACTCCTTTTTAGAAGGTCTGATTGTGTAGTATTTCTAAAGAAAATGTTCTCCTATCTCAGGGGTTTAGGCTGGTTCTAATTTCCAATATATTTTGGTTAGGTATTATTGGATAATAATCTATCAGCTTGATCACCAAATTCCGCTTAGTTTCATTAATATTATACATTTTATATCTTTTCCAACTCTGCCCCTTCAGGAATCAATTTTAAATCAAATAAATCGTAACTGGCCTCTGACTTAGCACCCATTTTATTTAGCTGTTCTGCCCTGGTATTAGTAAATAGAGGACAGGTTTTAAATGGCTGAAATTTGCAGAGGCCCCTTTTATCAACAAATGCTCACCAGGACACACCTGGGACAAGCCCGAACATCCTCTGAGCATGCCTGTCATGTACATGCCCACGCCTCATGAACATTCCCACTAACACGCCTCTACAGTGCTTGCTCAGAAAGCTATCCCTGGGGCAAGCCCGAACATGACTTAAGCATGTTTGTGATAAAGACGCATGCTCTGAATGGCTCTCTCATGTACA
>NW_015386828.1:16051-19049 GCF_001527695.2 Protobothrops mucrosquamatus
ATTTTCCTTAGGAATCAAAGTGAGGAGAGCTTCTTCCCATGAGGCTGGTATTTTAGCTTTTGTTAGAACCTCATTGAATAGATCCAACAGCATTGGGCTTAGAAATTCTTGTGCGTTTTATACATTTCTACAGGTATACCATCTGGCCCAGGTGCTTTATTATTTTTTTGTTTCTTGATTGCCTCCAAGAGTTCTAAATGTGTTATCTCTTTGTTCATCAGAATTTTAAATTCTTCTGGCACCTTTGGTAGATCAGCTGATTGTAAATACTGTACAATGTCATAGTTATTTCTCCATTCATCATCTTTGTATAAATTCTTGTAAAACTCATATGCCACTAATTTCTTTCCTTCATTCTGGTACACCATATCACCTTCTGCATTGTAAAGTTTAGTAATCCTCTGCTTGTTGTTGTGTTTTTTAATTTTATAAGCCAGCCATCTCCCTGGTTTATTGGCATTTTCGAAGAAATTTTGTTTAGTATGTTTTATCTGCTGTCCTAAGTCTTCCTTCCCAATAATATTCATCTTATGCTTAATTAAGTCTATCTGTTGTTTCAAATCGCATCTTTGTGGTTCCTTTTGCAAGTTTTCCTCAACTCTACTTAGTTTTTCTAAGTGTCTTTGTCATTGTGTTTTGATTTTGTGTTCTCTGGCCATGTAAGAAATTGCAACGCCTCTCATGTAGGCTTTGGCTGTGTCCCATAAGTTTTGGCAATTTGTATCTTCCTTCTTATTTGTCTTAAAAAACAGGTCCAATTGTTCTTCCAATTTCAATTTGAATTCTTTATGTTTTAGGATTGCTCTTTTCAGAGTCCATCTCCTCATATTTTTTTGCCCTTTCCATCTAATTCTAATCGGATTATGGTCAGCCCAGGAGTTCGTATCGATTATCCTCTACTTCTAAATTTAAGTCAGTTGACATCCACACTATATCAATTCTAGACCATGATTGATGACGTCCAGAGTAGAAGGCAAACTGTTTTTTCCCTAAGTTCCTTTCTCTCCAAGTATCCTGAATATTGAGCTCATCTGCCATTTTTAGGAATGTATCAGGTATTGTTCCTCTGGTTCTTTTTCTGCTCTTTCCACATTTATAATCTAGGTTTCTATCCACAATTGCGTTGTAATCTCCCATTATACAGATGTTATCATATTCCAATTGATTAATAATGTTATGAAGTTTCTTATAAAATTGTTTTTGCCCCTCATTTGGGGCATAAATTTCCACCAGGAGAATTTTAATTTTATTCAAAATTACTTCCACTATTAAGATTCTACCATCTTCGTCCTTATAAATTTGCTTAGCCAAAATTTCTTGTTTAATATATGCTACCACTCCTCCTTTCTTGTATTGCGAAAGTGCCGCAAACATGTTCCCCAATTTAGGGCAATTTAATAAATATTGATGATGTTTTTTTATATGAACTTCTTGTAGCATAATTATATCTAAGTTCATCTTATTAAGCCTATTTAAAAACGTTTTCCTTTTAGTTGGAGAGTTGAGGCCATTAACATTGATAGATATGGATTCAACACCTTTTTTCCCCTCCTTATCTATGTTTGGATCTGGTTACTATTGCCGGTCTAGACTCTTGAGTTTGTAAATCCTTCCCTCTTTCCACTATCAATCTTGTCGGTCTAGCCTCTTTAATTTCTTTAGGTCTATTCTCCTCATGTTTCCCTTCATTTTTCCCATTTTAATATCCTCTCGAATCTTGACTCGTTTGCCTTTGGATTCAGTGGCTTGCGCTAGTATCTCTCCTTTCTCTCTTGCCCCTCTTTCAACTAAATCTTCCTTGCTGCCAAAGTTTTCCCTATAGAATTCCTCTGCTTTATCTATTGAGTCTAAGCGGAACTTTTTCTCCTGCCGTAACCAGAATCCCTTCCAGGGTCAACCATCTAAAGTTGATATTTTTCCTCGTCAGTTTAAAAGTTATGTGTTGGTAGGGCCTTCTCAAGTCTCTCACTCTTTTAGGTACTTGTTTAAGTACTATCAACTGTTTACCTCGGTATTCCAATGAGTCATCTCTGAACCTGAAGAGAATTTCATCCCTAATTGATTTCTTGATAAATCTAATGTGTACTTCTCTGGGAAGATTGTGCCGTCTTGCATAATTTGTGTGTATTCTGTAATTCTCATCTATCTCACTGGCCATCTCCTCTCTGCTGGACCCCAGTGCTCCCGCTAGTATATCTGACATTATTACTGGGAGATCTTCACCTTTCATCTCTCCTACATTTTGGAACCGTAAATAATGAGCAGCCTTCTCAAGTTCCAGGGAGATAACTGTAGCTTCTAATTCTTTGTTAGCTTGAACTAACCTTTCATTCATTTCATCTACTCTCTGCTCTTCTTTATCCATCCTTTCCTCCATTTCTGATAGTTTTTGTTCGTTTTTCATAATTTGCTGGTGAAAGGTTTCAAGTTTCCCATCCATGGACTTGATTTTATCCTTAAGTTCCCCTGTATCATTCCTTACTTCCCCTATTTCTTTTTTTAGATCTTCATGATTCTTGCACATTAACTGTTGCATTGATTGCAACATTTGTTGCAAATCTCTAAATGAGTTTGCCCTATCTTTTTGTGCCATTTCTTCTAGCGATCTTTGCCTGGCAGGGCTTGGTTCCAGCAATGTAGTCTGAGATGTCTGTTTTCTCCCTATTCCAACCCTTGTAAGATTGGGGATACTAGACATTTTTTTCAATTCTCCAAACCAACCTCCCCACTTATTTACAATTGTTAGAATATTTTCCAGAATATCAGAACTATTACGAAGAATCAAAGATTCCTGTTAATATTTATTTATTTTATTTATTTATTTTATTTGATTTATATCCCGCCCTTCTCCCAACGGGACTCAGGGCGGCTCACAACATATTAAAAAACATAAACACATTTACAACCCCACCCAAGTAAAACCAATTAAAACCGAATATTTAAAGCTGTGCTATTTAAAATTACTCTTAAGATAAACCCGATTTAAAATCCTCCCTAG
>NW_015386828.1:21681-101740 GCF_001527695.2 Protobothrops mucrosquamatus
TAAATAGCGTGTGCGTGCTCCCCCAACCTGATATGGTCCTCTGCTCCCGCCATATCTGCCTCTCCCACTGACCGTACTGATTCCTCCCTCCTCCCTCAACCCCCCAACCTCCCCCCCACCCTTTCTACACCGCAACCCCCAGACATGGCTGGTCCTGACCTAAGGGGAACCTCCCCCCTCCCAACCACCCTGGTTCCCCTTAAAAATTTATTAAAACACCCCTGTAGAAAAGCTCTCAATTTAAACAATTTAAATAGTTTCTTGTTAGTAACCGCTGCATGCCACCTCTTGGGGTTCCACACCCCATCCTCGAGGTAGGCCCTAGAGATGTTATTGGGCCAGGCCTGCACGAGGGGTGAGTCGCGCAAGGCCAGCAGGACCGTCTTAGGGTACATAAGTCCGGCAAAGGGAGTCCGTGGAACAGAAGGGAGGATGTTATTTAGCAGTCCTCAGGTCTTCTAAGCCAGGGCCAAAAGGGAACAGTCCTCGAAAGACGGTCCTGAGGTCCTCTAGGCCGGGTCCTCTAGGCCGGGGCGGGCCAAGTCCAAGTCCAGGCCCCAAATCCTCACCCGGCCGAGGCCGCTGGAAAGGCCGCTGAGGCCGCCAAGGCCGCTGGGAAGGCTCCAAAGCCACTGAAGAGGCCGCTGAAGAAGCCACCAAAGCCGCCGAAACCGGAAAGGCCGAGAAGGCCGCCGAGAGGGCCGCCTGAGAGGCCGCCAAGGCCGCTACAAAGGCCGCCAAGGTCGCTGGAAAGGCCACCGGAGCCACCGTAGAGGGAGGGCCGGGAGGGCCGCCTAAAGGGCCACCAGGAGGGCCGCCAAGGCCGCCGCAAAAAGCCGCCAGGACCACCAAGGCCAAGAGGGCAGAAAGGGCCACCAAAAGGGCTGCTGAAGAGGCCATCGAGGCCGCCGATAACGCCGGAAAGGCCGCTGGAGAGGCCGCCGAGGTCGCCGAGGAGGCCTCTGAAGCCAGGAGGGCTGCCAAAAGGGCCGCTAAAAGGGCCACCGAGGCCACTGAAGAGGCCGCTAAACAGGCCGCCAAGGCCATCGCGGCCGCCGGAACGGCCACCGAGGCCCAGAAGACTGCCAAAAGGGACGCTGGAGGGGCCACCGAGGCTGCTGGAAAAGCCATCAAAAGGCCGCCGAGGCCGCTGGAAGGGCCGAAATGGCTGCTAAAAGGGCCGTTGGAGGGGCCGCCGAGGCCGCTGGCAAGGTTCCTAGAGAGGCCGCCGAGGCTGCCGAAGGGCCACCAAGTCCGAGAGGACCGCAAAAAGGGCCGCTGGAAGGACCGCCGAGGCCGCCAAAGATGCCTCCGAGGCCAAAAGGGCCGCCCAGAAAAGGCCGCCCAGGCCGCCGAGGCCGCCAAAGATGCCTCCGAGGCCGAGCGGTCCACCCAGAGGGTCGCCAGAGAAGCCGCCAGCAAAGCCGCCGAGGACGGAAAGACCAGGAAGGCCGACGAAAACACCTACCCGGTCAGTTCCGCATCACCTCGCATCCCAAGTCCAGTCCCGGGGAACTCACCAGGGGGGAATCTGCCTGGGGATGGGTCTCCGGACCTCCGGGAGCCTCCAAGGCTCCCCTCTGGCCATTTTCGGTCTCCGCTACTGCGGAGCTACCCGCGGACGTCCGCCATCTTTTCGGGCATGCGCAGATGAAAAAAATATATCTACTTAACATTTGAAGACAAAACTAGATACACTAAACAGTCACTTTCCCTTGTTATTTTTCCCCCCTCTTGTGGCAATTCTCAGTTTGGCCAGCAGGTGTCACTTTGGCTTTGTCTCTAATATATGATCTGCCTGTTCATTTCAAAATGTCTACTTCCTTCTTCTTCTTACAAGCATTCGCTCTGTGCCTTAAAGTGAGCTTGCCTTCCAAAGTTAAACTTCCTTCCTTGGAATAAGGAAAGAAAGAAGAGACTCCTCTTCTCTTCTCTGTAAATCCAACCAAAGTAGTAAATATGTAGGCAAACCTTTTAAGCCCAAACCTTGCTTTTCGCCGCTTTTCCAGGAACGAGGGAAATCCCTCCTCCCCTCTTGTAGGCAATTAAAGTCGTCAACTTTCTATTGAAATCCTCCAGAGCGCTCTTACACCAGATCCCTTCTGATCAGGATCACTGCTCAAGTAAATTTTAACTGGAGCTGTCACGTCTCTGTCCAGCTGCTCCACCGCTAAACTTTGGCCAGCTGACAGCTGTCATTCCTTTGCAGCCGCCATTGTCGGCCGGTTTTTTCCTCCGCTTGACTTGCCAAAGCTTATCCTGAGTTCGCCAGTCCCAACTGCCATCTGGAACCGCTCCCTAGAATGCCTTGTTGTTCCCAGTCCCCCTCCAGGGAACTAGTGACCCCAAAGGGTCTGTCAAAGCAGTCAGAAACGGGGGTAGATGCTCCGGAGAATCGTCCAACACACCTGTTCTTCTTGGCAGCTGGCCCCGCCTCTGGACTCCTGCATAATTCATTGGTTAAGGATATAAGCATGAACTAGCCAAGATTTTAAAAAAATATTTCTGGTGTTTTAAAAAATATTTCTGCTGTGGAGTCTTTTCAGTTTGGCCTATTGCATAGCATATACCAGTATTTAGAGGCACTCATTGGACCAGGGGATTTTGTCAGACTGGCAAAATGTGTGTCATGATGTTGCAATGCAAGCACCTTTCCTTATTTGTATATAACATTGCAACGCATGTATGGAAGCGCATTGTCCCCTCCCCCCACATGCAGATACTTGCATTATTACTAGTGAATGATGGGGTGCAAGGATTTGTTAACAGGCTCAGAAGTTAAACAAGACACAAATTTATCTGGTACAACCTTTGGGGCTTTCTGAAAAAAAAATCTATTTCAGAAGTCTTAAAAGATTATAACAATATTTCTAGGGTATCCTCTTTTTTATGTAAGAATTTTATTACAGTTTACAAGTATAAAGANACAATTTCTGTACTATACCTTAACATCTTCACTAATATTTCAATGATAAAATATTTTTTACCATATCTCACTCCTTATCAATAGTCAGATTATAAAAACTCATCATTCAGTCCCAATCAGCAAAAGTCTATTAAAAGCTACCAGAAATAGTAAGATATATGTTTTAACCTTAAATAACTCTATTTTGTAATCAAATTTACCACTTTAGCTAAGAAATAAAGCAAAATTTAATCTTTTTCCCACTAATCTTTTAAGATCTAAACAGATCTTTAAAGCCTCATTATTTAGTTCTGGTCAAAAAGAAATTAAATTAATAACTAACAAAACCCACAGTATCTATATTTTAATCCTGGTCAAATAACTTATTTTACATTTCTTCCATCTACTTTTTAAAAGCGTGATCTTCAATCCTGCTCAATAAATCCCACATTTGATTCCATATCATTTTCTTTGTCTCCTTTGATGAACAACTTCTAACTCAATATTCTGCAACTCTTTTCTTTTAGTGATAATTCTAACATAATCCTATTCTCTCTACTTTCTATATATTTACTGTCTAGTGTCACAATGTCCTTCTCGGTGCGCAAGAAAGGACCAGTAGGCAGGTACGAGTGACAGATGGTTTATTCCGTACAGGAGAAAAGTCAGTACTGGAAGTGAACTGCTCCCAGCACTTTACATAGCCTCCCTGCTTCATAGCCCCACCCCCAGTCTGCAAGCCAGCCCCACCCCCAGTCTGCAAGCCAGCATCCGGCGTGAAGTTCACATAAGTGGCAGTTCGGGTCCTCGCTTCCTTCCCTCGCAATAGGCACACAGTGGATTACTTCTCAGAGCAGACCCCAGGTAGGGGTTTTAGCATCTTTTTCTGGCACCCCCTATAGCCGCCAGGATCCGGGTGTGATGTCAGTTGATGCCAGAGGTTCTCCCCCCCTTGCTGAGGCATCACTACCCCTTCCTTGCACCACCACCTCCCACGGCTCTGAGCCGTCTTTCTTCAATCCGCGCTATGGTCTGCGGGGATTCCCCTCCCCATTGAGCTCTGGCGCCCAACAGCTGACGAACTCCTGGAACCGGCCCCGACCTTAGCTGATGGACTCCAGTCTGCAGACAGTCCAGGCGGCGGCCCCGGCTGGTGAGGAGGTTGGTTGGGAGGTGGCGTTGCCGAGCTGACGGCCTCCTGGAACCAGCCCTGACCTCGGCTGACGGAATCCAGTCTGTGGACAGTTCTGGCAGCGGCCCCAGCTGGCAAGGAGGTAGGCAGGGAGGCAGCGGTCCAATGCTGGGTTCCTCCCCTCCTTTGTGTGTTGGGCTCACGGGGCTCAACAGGTGGCTTCCTCTACCAGGGCTTCATCTGGAAGGTAAGAAGACTTGTATGAGTGGTCGTCCACTCCAGTGGATGATTTGGCTGACCCCCCCCCCCGGCTTACCAGGGTACTGGCGATGGAATGCTCATACCAAGCGGGAGGCATGGATGTCTGCCTCCCTGACCACGATGCCTCTGTAATGGGGTACCCCTTCCATTGTACCAGGTATTGCAGGGTTCCCCATCAGATCTGGGAGTCCAGGACCTCCTGGATCTCATAATGATCATCCGAGACAGGCCCTGGTTCTCCTTCCATGGGTGTACAGGAGGGCTCCTCGACCGGTTTTAGCAGACTGCTATGAAAAACCGGGTATATTTTCCCCAGAAACCTGGGTAGTTGTAGTTCCATGGCCACTGGGTTGATGACCTGTATGACCCAGAAGGGCCCTAGGAACTTTGGCGCCAGTTTCCTACAAGGTACCTGCAGTCGCAGGTACTTCATAAAAAGATATACCAGGTCGCCCACCTGGAAGGACTTCTGGGGCCTCCTTTTTCTGTCGGCCTGCACCTTTGTGGTCTCCCCAGATTTCACCAGGGCCTCCTTAACTGCACTCCACCCCCCCACAAGTGTCATCCACACCCTGGGTTGGCAGGGCAAGGGACCCCCTTGGTTGTACTCGGGTATGGGGACACAATTTCTGCCCTGCACCACCCGGAAGGGAGCAAACCCGGTGCTGCTATGCACCGCATTATTATATGCCATCACTGCAAATGCCAACAGGTCCACCCAGTCTGTTTGCTGGTATGACACATAGCTTCGCAGGTAGCACTTCACCATGGCGTTTGCCCATTCTGCTGCCCTGTTGGTGCTGAGATGGTATGCCGAGCTGAGGCACTGGGATGACCCGATGAACTGGATGAACTTGTGCCAGAAGCGAGCTGTGAACTGCACCCTCCGGTCTGAGATGATCTGTTGGGTACTCCATGCAGGCGGTGTCAATGGTCCTACTGTACTCCTGGTAAGAAGGACACTGAGGCAAACAAACTCAGGAAGCAGTGGCTTTACTTTGAGGTATCGTTGGCAAACAAGACAACCTTGCAAAGAGTTCCTTGCTTAAACTAAGTTCGTGCTGGGAGCAACCGCCTCCCAGTGTGGTTTAAATGCATCTGCGGTACTATTACACCCCACCCTCCACCCACCTAGCCAGCATCCAGCCGTAATTGTTAACAGCTGTCCCAACCGGCCTCCTCCCCCCTGTGCTCCCATCCCCAGTGATTTCCGGCGTCCTATGAAGCCTCGCCACATCAGCTCAGCTCCACATGCCGTCCGGCACCTTGCCCGCTCATCAGCTGTTCGGCGGGCCGAAGAACATCGCCCGTCTGCTGTTTGGCGGTCTAAGAACTGCCTCCGGAGCGCTGCCGTTCGAACTGTCTTGCTCCCGAAGCTGTCGGTAATGCCGGAACGCTGGGAATGTCCCCTCACAGGAGGTGAGCTGCCTGGAGCCGGTGCTAGCTGCTGACGTCCTCTCCCAGCGTGCCATCCTCCTCCTCCCCCCCTCTGCGTGTCGAGCCTGGGAGGGCTCGACAGGTGGCCCCCCTACCAGGTGTCCTTCTGGAAGGCAAGCAGAGACATATGATTAGGTTGGTGTTGTGGAGGCAGGCACGGTTACTCTCTTCCCTGGCTTATGAGGATATTTGCAGTGGTACCGCTATATTAACCAAGGCGCATCGACATCGGCCTCCCCCACCCAGGATGCCTCAGATATTGGACATCCTTTCCACTGTACTAAATATTGCACACGACTCCGGTGACACCGGGAGTCGAGTATTTTATCAATCCCCCCCAACCGGACCTGGGGGTTGCTTTATATGCCTAAACAATGGTTTTGTCACTGGCTTCAGAAGGCTACTATGGAAGACCGGGTACACCTTGGCCAAAGTTGCGGGGCAACTGTAGCTGCACAGTTACTGGGTTGATGACCTGCTGTATCTTGAATGGTCCTACATATTTTGGACCCAGTTTTTTACACGGCCTGCGTAGTTTTAGGTATTTCATAGACAGGTAAACCTCATCTCCAACTTGGAAGGGTCTTTGTGGAGTCCGTTTCTTGTCGACCTGTCTTTTCGATATTTGCTCTGCTTTCCTCAGAGCTTTCTTCGCCGACTTCCACACGCTCTGGATTTGAAGTATCCACTCATGTGGTTGGTATGACCCAGGGTCTTCCTGCAGGCATTCGGGGATTGGAACAAATTCAACCCCATGCACAACTCGGAAAGGAGCAAAACCAGTGCTACTGTGGACCGTGTTATTGTACACCACCTCAGTGAACGGTAGGAGGTCGGTCCAGTTTGTTTGTTGGTAATCAACGTAGCACCGCAGGTATCATTCGACCATCGCATTGGCGCGTTTAGCTGCTCCGTTCGTGCTGGGGTGGAATGCGAAACTCAGGCCCTGTGACGAACCGATGGATGTGATAAACTCCCTTCAGAATCGAGCGGTGAATTGCACGCCTCGGTCGGATATGATGCGACGGGGCACCCCATGTAACCAATAGATATGTGCTATAAACAACTTTGCCAATCATCAGTCTGATGGTAGTCCTTTGCAGGGTATGAAATGCACCTGTTTCGAGAACAGGTCTATCACTGTCCATATTACCGTGTTCCCACGACTTTCCGGCAGTTCGACAATAAAGTCCATGCCAATTTCTTCCCACGGACGGGTGGGATCGGAAACCTGTAGCAATCCAGGCGGTTTCCCTACCCGGGATTTTGTGGTTGCACCCATGGGACATTCCCGGATGTATGTCTCCGTGTCCGTTTTCATACTCGGCCACCAGAACTGACGTCTGAGCAGGTGCAAGGTCTTTAGGAAACCAAAATGACCGGCCTGCTTAACACCATGATCCCGGCGAAGTACCTCCACCCGCAAGGATTGTGGGACATAGATCTTATCACCTTTCCATGCCAACCCATCCCTCCTGGTTAATATATCTGGATGGGCTACTAACCATGGATCGGTTGTAAGCGCGCCTTGCAAGTTCTGTACCAGGTCCTCCATAGGCTGCACCACCATGACTCTTTCCACCAGCTGCTGGGATGGGGGTATCAAAGCCTATACCACCTCCTCCCTCTTACTGTTGTACTGTGGCATAAGGGATAACGCATCTGCGAAAAAAATCCTCCCACCAGGTACGTATTTTAACTGAAACTGGAAGCGCTGGAAATATAGGGTCCATCTCACGTGTTTTGGGGCTAGTCGCCGGGGCGTTTGCAAAGCCTCCACGTTTTTGTGGTCAGTCCACACTTCGAAGGGCTCGTTGGCCCCTTCCAGGAAATGACGCCACATGGCTAATGCCCACCTCATGGCGAATGCCTCCTTTTCCCATATTGCCCACCCTCGCTTGGCATTGGTCAACTTACGCGAGGTGAATGCACACGATTGCAAAATCCCCTGCTCATTCCTCTGTAACAGTACCGCCCCCACTGCTATGTCGCTAGCGTCCATTTGCATGACAAAGGGGTTCTCCGGGTTAGGATGTCGTAGAACCGGCTCCCTCAAAAACAAGGCTTTTAAGTTCTCAAACGCCTGTTGGCACTTAAGCGACCAGGGTAACATCTGGTTCGGCTGCGGTTTGCTCACTGTGGTTTTGGTGCGGAGCAACTCCGTTAAAGGTAGAGCTACCGCAGCGAAGGAAGGAATGAATTGCCGATAAAAATTTGCGATGCCGAGAAAGCTCTGCAGTTGGCGACGTGTTCGTGGGGCTTGCCAATCAAGGATAGCCTGCACTTTCACTGGGTCCATCTCTACCCCCTCCACTGATATCCTGTACCCAAGGTAATCCAACCTAGTCTGGTGAAATGCACACTTGGTCAGTTTGACGTACAAGTGTGCATGCAGGAGTTTGCGCAGAACCTGTCGTACTAACCACACGTGATCTGCCTTGTTAGCTGAATATATGAGGATGTCGTCCAAGTACACGAGAACCCCTTGATACAAGTGTTCATGCAGTACTTCATTGATCAGCTGTATGAACACTGCAGGAGCCCCCTACAACCCGAACGACATCACCTGGTATTGAAAACTCCTTAACGGACTGTTGAGTGCAGTATTCCATTCATATCCTTCTTTTATTCATACCCTGTAGTACGCTTCCCGCAAGTCAAGCTTCGTAAAAATCCTTCCTTTGGCTAAATGAGCCAGGAGGTCTTTCATGAGGGGAAGGGGATATAATTTCTCCACACACACCCTGTTGAGACCCTGAAAGTCTACACAGACTTTCCCGTCCTTTTTTTCTTTAAACAGTACAGGAGCCACAACTCGCGAACGGGCGGGTTGGATGAACCCTCTTGCCAAGTTTTTGTCTATGTATCTCCTCAGCTCAGCCATCTCTTTCGGTGTCATGGCGTACATGTGGGGCTTAGGGAGTTTTGCACCCGGCATGATGTCAATGGCACAATTGGTCGAACGATGAGGCAATACATTGCACTCCCGTTCATCGCACACTTCGGTGAGATCGGTATATTCTGGAGGAAAGATGACATCCCCTTCCCCCCTTTTCTTGTCTGTCCTCACTCTCCTTCCCCATTTGGACCTGCTCATGGGGTGGTGGCTGGGGACCAACACCTATTCAAACTTTCTGGTACCCACCCTCCCACCAAATTGTCGGACCCCACTTATCCAACCAGGCTAGCCCTAATATGGTGGCCTCCGTCATTGAGGGGACTACCACAAAACGAATAACCTCCCAATGTTCTCCCAACTCCATCCGCACTGTTTCTGTGATGTACGTGGCAGGAACTCCTCCCAGTAAAGAACCGTACACCTGTTCAAACCGTACCGGTTTGCGCAAGGGCCTCACTCTAATGCCTACTTGTCTTACTACGTTCTCACTAATCAAACACCGGGTACACCCAGTGTCAATGAAAGCATCATGCTTTCCTCGACACCCCGAGTGTGCACTGGCCAATACAATAGGGAAAGTGAATGGATGGACGGGTTCACTTACCATCGGGTCTTCAGGAGCTCTCGTGTCCTTGTTGTACATGACCAGTTGGGGTCCTGCCATGCTTGTTACGTCCTCTGGTTTTGACCGTTCTCCTCGGAACATGGACCCCTCGGCCTGTTGTGCCGCCCGTGACTTCTCTGGGGTCTTCCTCGGGGTCCCTTTCGCAGGGGACTCTGCCTTTCCTTTGGGTACTGGCTCGGGACATTCCGTGGCATGGTGTCTGGGTTGGTTTGCAGCGAAAGCACCTAAACATCGGGCAAGGTGTTCCAGCGGGTGGACCAGGCACTGGTCCTGGAGGCCTTGGTCGCTCGATGCTCTTACATGGACCCACTGGGCTATCACCCCTCAGACGAAATTCTTGTAGACCCGTGTCCAAGTCCATTACCACTCAGAACCATTCCTGCAACCTGCTCGGGATCCCGCGGTACACACATGCCTGTCTGAGATCCCTATCCAGGCCTGTCTGAAATTGGTGCACCAACAGGCATTCCGGCCATGTGCGCAACTTACTAGCAATTTGTTTAAAGTCCCGGACATGTTCTGCAGCGGGTCTGCCTTGTTGCCTCATCCCCAGCAGCTCCCCTTCTGCCCACTGTACTCTGGACACATCTTCAAAGCAGGCCCATAGGGCACCCAGGAATGACCCAACATCGGTCAGTTCCCGAGCGTGGTCGCTATGCAAGTCGGCCACCCATTCCACGGAGCGCTGCCATTCGAACTGCCTTGCTCCTGAAGCCGTCGGTAATGCCGGGATGCTGGGAATGTCCCCTCACAAGAGGTGAGCTGCCTGGAACTGGTGCTGGCTGCCGATGTCCTCTCCCAGCGTGCCGTCCTCCTCCTCCCCCCCTCTGTGTGTCGAGCCTGGGAGGGCTTGACAGGCGGTACACATGTGTAATGAACAGCCTGGCCAGCCTCCGAGCAGACAGCAACCCTTTACATGGAACAAAGTGTGCTTGCTTGGACAAGAGGTCTATGATGGTCCAAATGACGGTGTAGCCATGGCTCTCCGGCAACTCGATGATGAAATCCATCACAATGTCCTCCCAGGGCCTGGTTAGGTCTGTCAGCCCTTGCAACAACCCCAAGGGCCTTCCTGTACAGGGCTTTGCATGGCCACCAGAACTGACCCCTTGCCAAATGTAGGGTCTTGAGGAACCCGAAGTGACCTGCTTGTTTTGCGTCGTGGCAGCATTGGAGCACCCCCTGCCTCAGCACTTGTGGGATTTAGAGCTTATCATCATGTCAGGCCAGACCGTCCCGTTTTGTCAGCAGATCTGGATGGTCCCGTAACCAGGGGCCGTCCTGGAGCGCTATCCGCAGCTCTTGCACCAGGTCACTCACTGCGGTACAGGGTACCGCTCTCACCACAGTTTGGTGGTAAGGGGGCATAATCACCTGCATCACCTCCTCCCGCTTGCTATTATATTGAGGCAGTCTCGACAAGGCGTCGGCCAAGAAATTCTTCCCCCCTGGTACATACTTTAGCTGGAAGCGGAACTGCCGGAAATACTGTGCCCATCGGATGTGTTTAGGGGACAGGTGTCTTGGGGTCTGCAGTACTTCTAGGTTCTTATGGTCTGTCCAGACCTCAAATGGTTCCTTCGCCCCCTCCAGGAGGTGTTGCCATGTTGAGAGCACCCACCGCACAGCAAACACCTCCTTCTCCCAGATAACCCGTTCAGTTTCTGTTAGCTTCTGCGACGTATAGGCACAGGGTTGCAGGGACCCCTGACTGTTCCTCTGGAGTAAGACTGCCCCTACTGTAACGTCACTGGCATCAGCCTGCACCACAAACGGTATGTCAGGGTCTGGGTGGAGCAGAACTGGCTCCCTCATGAACAAAGCCTTCAGAGTCTCAAAGGATTTCTGACACGCCATAGTCCATGCCAACAGCTGACCAGGGCATGGCTTCATCGTGGCCTGTTGGGTGCATAGCAGGTCTGTTAGGGGTAAGGCCAACGCAACAAACGAGGGGATGAATTGCCGATAAAAATTGGCAAACCTCAGGAAGCTCTGTAGCTGGTGGCAGGTCCTTGGCACCTATCACTTCAGAACAGTCTTGACCTTATTGGGGTCCATTTCTACCCCTGCCCCTGATATCCAATACCCCAGGTAGTCTAGTTGGGTTTGATGGAACTCGCATTTGGACAGTTTCATGAATAGCTGGGCCTTCAACAGTTTCTCCAACACCCGCCTCCCCAACCTGATGTGTTCCTCCATGGTGGTGGTATAGATGAGAATGTCATCCAGGTACACAAGCACCCTGCGGTACAGGTGTTCATGCAACACTTCATTAATGAGTTGGATGAATACTGCAGGGCCCCCCTGCAATCCAAATGGCATGACCCGAAACTGGTAACTACCAAGCAGGCAGTTGAATGCCATCTTCCATTCGTCCCCCTGCTTGATACAGACCCTATAGTATGCCTCCCGCAGGTCCAGCTTGGTGAATATCTTACCCTTTGCCAGATGGGCCAGGAGGTCCTTCACTGTCTGCACTGTCATAAGCCACCACCTGGTATCTGGTGGCGGATGTTGCTTCTTCCCCCATCAGAGGTGGCTGTCGAGGAGTGTCCCTTTCTGGTTGCTGCCCTGCCCATGACTGTTCCGTGACCTTCTTGGGTGTGGAGCCAGCTTTCCCAGGGGTCGATGGGATACCTTGTGGCATGGGAACCGGACACTCCACTGCCTGATGCCCTGGTTGGTTGCACCGGAAACACCAGAACGGTGGCGTACTGGAGTCTGGGTCCTCCGTCCGTTGTCCCAGTACCTCCGCCTCAGCCCGTTGGACCCGGGAGACATCCTCAAATCATTAATTTCCTCCTCCAACCTTTTTATATGTTTCTCTTTTTGTTTTTTTATATTATAAGAATATTTTATCCCTAAACCTCTTACCACTGCTTTCATTGCATCCCATATTGCACCCATATTACTACCTCTTTCTTCATTTATAGTCCATATGTCTTTTAATTCTCTTTCCATTTTCTCTAAAATCTCTTTATTTTTAAAAATCCTCAAATCCATTCTCCATCTACTTGCCTGTTTATAATCACAATCTATTTCCATTTCCATAGTTACCATTCCATGATCTGATATTTTAATTATTTTTATCTCTGCTTTCATTATTTTAGATAATATTTCAGATGTTACAAATATATAATCCAGTGGTGGCGAACCTATGGCACAGGTGCCAGAAGCGGCACTCAGAGCCCTCTCTGTGGGCACGCGCACCATCGCCCCAGTCCTAGGCCTTCAGCTGGGTTTTATAAAACTTTTTTGCTTTAGGCCTCCACCGCCGTGTGCAAAAAAAAAAAAGGTTCAATGAATCAGTCAATTTCAACTTCTCGCTTCATCCAGCTTCCCTTTCTCCTGTACATCTTCTTTATTGATGATTCCGTGCTCCCTTAATTTCTCCATCGCCTCCTCCTTTGTTCCAACTCTGTAAAACCTTCCACCATAAGAAAATCTAAAAAAAACTGGATATCCCCAGTTGTAGTTAATGTTATTTTTCTTCAATATTTGACAAACTTGATGCATTTCTTTCCTCCATTGTAAAGTCTCATTGCATAAATCTGGAAAAACATGTATCTGATGCCCCCAAAACATTATAGATGACATGTTTCGCAATTTGCGTATCAATTGCTCTTTTTTTGCGTATGACCAGAGTCACACCACAATATCTCTTGGCAATTTTCTTCCCAACCTTTTTGGGCTGACTCTATGTATTGCATCAATATCATATCTTGTAAAGGGGACATCTGGGAGGATCGAGGTAGCCCAATCCAGTACTGCTTGAATCAATTTTGCTTCATTTTTTTCACTTTTCTCCAGATATCCACGTATACGTAAATTTGATCGGCGCTGACGATCACATATCTCAATCAAATCCTTTTTCACTTGATGCATCATAGTTGTCTGATTTTTTAACACCTTAT
The DNA here is from genome assembly GCF_001527695.2 of Protobothrops mucrosquamatus. Lineage (NCBI taxonomy): Eukaryota > Metazoa > Chordata > Lepidosauria > Squamata > Viperidae > Protobothrops > Protobothrops mucrosquamatus. Next base: position 34,855 of record NW_015386828.1, read on the forward strand.
CATGTTCTCCCATCTGAGTCTGCACTTCTGTAATATTTCATGTCATAGCGTGACTTTGTTTCGCCAGATCTGTTATTCTTACATCCATCTTGTCCATTTTATCTTTTATTTGCTTCAAATCCTCCTCTATATTTGTCTTAATTTCTTTTATATTTATCTTCATTTCTCTTACCTCTTGTAAGAGAGTATCAAGTTTATCTGGTTGAGTCAGTGACTTCTCAGGCGATTTTTCCCTCACATCCATTTCTAAGGCTTTTTCCACTCGAATCAGACGTAAATCTGAAGGTCTATGGCCTGCTTTGGGTCTTTGCCAAACACTTTCTGCACTTTGGCTGCGTTTTGACATCCAACCACCTAAAAGAGCTCTTAACCTTCTAAGAATTTTTACACAGTCTATAGTCCCAAACATGTCACTTCCTCCCTTTGTCTTGTCCTTATCAACTTATCTACATGAAGGCGACATGATGGAAATAAAAAAATCCAAAGGCAGCAACTAGCTTTATTACACACACCTTATCAAGGCTCTGTCTTCAAGGTGTTTAATATTTTCACTTTCTCCAGATCTCAACACTTGACCGGAAGGAGGGAATAACAGGCCTTCACACTGTACATACTGTACACTTATAAATCAGCTATTATCTTTTCGGCTGTACTCCTTTAAACTCTCTTCAAATTCTTAATCAGACATCCAAATTCAGAGCTTCTCTGGGACAATGTCCAAAACTGAATCAAATACAATCCAAACTTCAGGAGGAAAGCAAGGGAAGTAACTCACGTTTCATAATCTCTTAAATTTTCATAGTCCTTAATTGTGTTGGGAATAAAATTTTAGAATAAAAAGTAAAGTTAAGTGACATGTACTCTGTAAAATTTCTACACGCAGACAGTAAGATTTCTACACAAAATTTCTACACGTAAACTGCAAGATTTCTACACAATTTCTACATGTACATGTACCTTGTAAGAGTTCTTCACGTAGGCTATAGGATTTCCACACTGAGCTATAGGATTTCATGATAAAGTACATATAAGGGAATAGGTGAAGCAAAATAGTAAGGGGCAGGGATAATGTATTTTGTTTAGGCGATCCTGATAAGATTGTAACCTCAGAGGAGGGGCCAAGGCATCGGGGATAGAATGTATATAATGTGTGTCTTTGTTGTGACTAGGTGTGGCTCAAATATTTATTTGGAGTCCACCACGCTTTGCTAACCGTTGTATCCAATAAATCTCTGTCTAATTTCAACTTGCTGTTTGGTGTTATTCAGTGGGCTAGAATTTCTACCAACAATTGGGTGTTATATTTCTTAATCAATTCTCTGTGATGGTCCGGAGGAGGCAGAAATTAAGCGTCTGTCATCCATTCAAGCTAGCTCCGCCCCCCCAAGTGATAGCCTTAATCTCCATCTTTACACGAAGTAACAGATCTCGGCCCTATCTTCTTCTTCAGTACTTCAGGTTGTTCTGCCTCAGATTTCTTGTCTACATTCAGTTCCTCAGCTGAATCTGAAATTAGTTTATGTCTAATCAGAAAGTCCTTGGCTTTTTCTATGGAATTCAATCTAAATCTTTGCTCCTGATAGGTAAATATCACTCCTTCGAGTTTATTCCAACGAAAGGGAATCTTTCTCTTCTTCAAGATATCAGTAAGAAAAGGATAAATTTTCCTTTTTCTCAGAATTCTCTACGGAATTTCCTTCAACACAATTATATCCACGTTTTCCATTCTCAATTTGAATTTAAAATGGCAATCCAAGACAAAATCTCTTGTTCTTCTTACAAAGTGAACTAAGACGTCCCTTGGTAGTTTTCTCATAGTTGCAAATCTGGAGTTTACTCTGTACATGTTATCCAGCTCAATGTCCATATGTTTTTTTCCCAGTTGGTCAAGGGCCAAGGCTTTAGCCATCCTTAATCTAATATCTGTTCTGACCTAGCCTTTGCAAGTAATGAGAAACCACTTAACTCGCAAGTAAAACAGACCCCTTTTATTAAAACATGGCAGGAACAATCTTTGTTCATGTTGGGTAAACGAAAGTAGTCACAAAGGAAAGTCTTTTCCCCTTCTGACACAGGGCAAGAACAGTCTCTGTTCACTTGATACCTCCAGATAGAAAGTCTTTCAAGGATTAAGCCAAGCAGAAACAGTCCCTTTTCAGACGGCTGAGGCAAATTCACTACCTATTACTTCCCAGCAGGGAGACTCAAATACAGAGCAAGTAGTCCCGAGAAACCTGGTTCTGATAAAGGAATCTGACTTGATTGATGTACCCTGGAAAATGAATGGCTGTCTGTGACAACAGGCCACTCCCAAACCCCTACTATTTATTTCAAAGCCAGGAGGGGCTGGCTAGTGTTGACATCTTCTTTTCCCTGAGAGCCAGCTTATTGTCTTCTGTTCCTCTTCTCTCTATGCATACGGGCATCTGGGACGGGCCCCATCTGTTCCTCCCCCTCACTCATCTCGGGCTCCGAAGACAGCTGCCTCTCTGCTTGGACGCAGACAAACCTGTCTCTGCATCTGCCTCTGATTCTGCTTCCTCACCAGAGTCTTCCAAAGGGTCCGAAATTGAGCCAGGCTCCCCTCCCCCTCCTCCTTCTTGACTGATTCTGCTGCTAGCTCTGCTGGCAACCGACTTACCACAACAATATCTTCTGGCTGTCCAGGAATTGCTCGAAATCTTAATTGGAACTGTTTTATCTGGGATTCCAAAATTGCCCTTTCATCCAAATCAGCTTCAAACAGATTATTTATTTTTTCCATTTTATGTTCATTAAGGTCAGCTCTAATTTCCACCCTCTTGATATCTCTAGTCAAACGTTGGCTTTCTCCATGCAATTCTTTTGCGAGAGTATCAAATTTGGCTTCAATGCTTTTTCTCGTGGCCTGGATTAGCTTGTGCATTTTAGCTGTATATTCATCCAAAAATGGCTTTAAAAGTTGTAAGTCTTCTGATAATCTCTCTGCCTTTTCCATTCTCTTCCTGGTAGCTATTTTGTGATATGTAAATAAAGTTTAAAATGTGAAGTTACACGCTTTAAAGTTATAAATCCAGTGAGTTTGGAAAGCTATTTAAAAAGTAGAGGTTAACAATATCAATCGTTTGGCTCCCTCTTCTGGTCAAACAACATTATTGTCAAGAATGCCTTAAGAGGAGAAATTCCCCCCTCCCCAGTCTCTTTAGTTTAGACCAATCATTTTTGTCAAAAGTGCTCCTGGCCGGTAGGAGACCTCTCCTTCAGATCTACAGATTCTCCACACTGTTAGGCTTAGAACAGTTTCTAAGCCAGAAGAAACTTCCCTGGGAAAGGGGAAGCTTTGGAAATCAACCCTCTTGCTCCCCTGAGTAGCTAGACGCTCTCAGACTGCTTCTTGAAAAAGAAGTAGTAATCAGGTTAAGTCCCTGGCTGGGGTGGGGCAACCATGCAAGTAGAAGAACCCACCATTTAAATGTACAGTAAAGGACTCCAGCAGGTCTTAAGACACTAATTTTTCAATATATTTACCTTACTTCCCAAGAGAGGTTTCCTCTAGTTGCAGCTTGTCATTTTTTTGTGTGTGTGGAACTATCGTCAATTCTGAAGCTCCGTGACTTTAAAATGGGGAGGAGGGGAGGAGTTGGTTTTTTCGAGCCAAACTAAAGAAGCTGGAAATTATTATGGAAACTACCTTTGAAACTTAAGGATATAAATTTTTGGAGGACTCTATACTGCTGATTGATTTTGTGGCATCTCTTTTGTTCCTTTGCTTTTAAAACAAAGGACTGTTGAAACGGGGCTTTGGATTTGCTGTGAGAAGAGAGTGAAACAGTTCCAGCTGCAACTCGGAGATTTCTAAAGTGGACCAAGGTGATACAATCCAGTGAAAGTACCCTCTAATGTTGCCAGCTGATTGGTTGACAAAAGCAGAGGTGAGGATTCTCTGTTCCTTTGGGCAATTCAAATCTAAGTGGGCATATGCCATTCCTACTTCCAAGAGGTGAACCCAGAAGGCATTGGGTGTTTCCTTTTCCCTCTATGTTGTTCTTTGGAATTCCAACCAATTTAAAGGGTTTTTTCCCCCTATCTCCTGTAGGGCTTCTAGTAAGTTTGTCTTTGGCACGGTTGTACTCGTCCCAATGTTTGGCATTATTGTAATCCCAATCTGGGAGGTTTAACGGGTAGGCGACCCACATGGGCTACTTGCCCCGCCATTATTATAATTGGTTGCCTAGCGATCTCTGTCTTTTCAAACAGTTTCAACAGTTCATCTTTTGTGAGGAAGATATGCAATAACTCAGTCATATCTATTCCGATGGATTGTGACTATCTATAATGAATCACAGTCTGAGGGTCAGGAAGGGGTATCTTTTTTCCATATTACCAGGTCAGATGCAGAGAAGGGTATGTGTCAGGACATACTCAAGCTGGCCTTTTCCCCTTCCTAACACAGGTTTATTTAGTGGGGGGGGCATGAATTTTGGTTCAGAATGATTAAGAGAAGGGAATCTGCATTGGTTTGCACCTTACTCAGAGCTGGGTCTTTGGACATGGAAAGCTCTGCCCAGCAGTACCAATAGGGGATCTGGTTTGGTTTTATCTTGGGTCTAAGTGCTTTTAGTGTTTGAAAGTCAAAAGTACTTTTCTCAGGCCAAATTTGTCTCCCGGTGTCGTCCCTAACCAAAGGCCATTCCTTGCACAATTCCCTTGCTCATTTCCTCTACATATCAGCCAGGATGGGCAATCGCCTCTCACCCCAAGCCACAAACAAGTCTCCTAGAGAGAATCCTGGTGAGATCCTCGAGCTGGAGCTTCTGCTGTGGGGTTTAATCAGTTCAGCCAGGTCTCCCTTGCAGCCAAGCTTTCTGAAAACTTCCTGCTCCACCTGTCAGTTTTCAGACCAAAAAGGAGTCCAGGAGGACTCTGGTTCCCTATCAGAGTAAAGGCACCTCCTTTTCTGCGAACACCTGCCTACGGTTTTTTGACCAAAAAGGTCTGGGAGGACCTCTGCTCCCCTTGCAGAGAGTATGGGCACATCCTTCCATGGCCTTTCCTTGCCTCACGGTTTTCAAACCCGGGAGACTGGGAACACCTCTTCTCTCCTAGCAGTGAGTACAGGCACTTCCTGGATGGGTCTTTGCTTATTGACCCTTGCTGGGGTCCTTGTTATTGATACCCAACACTTTCCTCTCATCCGTTGACCGCCTGGCTCTCTCTTCTTGCAGAAGGGCCTGCACTCCAGCCAACCCCCTTGCTTTCCAGGACCCGCCAGTCATGGCCTGGTGGAGCTAGCAGCAGACCTGGGTGCAGCTAGGAATGATACAGGATCCAGCTATAGCCAGAGGGGAGAGCCCCTTGCATACACATGCTCTTCCACTCCCCAGGGTTCCCAGAATTATAAATTTAGCAATACATACCCCTTTTCTAGGCAGCTGTTGCAGCTCTCAAAAACTCCCTTTACTACCCTGTGCCACCCAGGCAAAGTCCAGTAAGCTCACCCACAGACAAAGGTGTCTGCTGTCAGCTGGGTTACAACTTATCTGAGTTAACTGGTGGTCCCTCTGTGGTTGCCAATTGTTAAAAACACTTTGGTTTGTCTCTAGCCGGGACAATATACAGTAGTTGGCACTTGAAAACAAATAGACAGAGAAGCAAGCTGCCGGAAAGTTGATTTTAATTTTGAAAGCCAAAGACCGTATTGACAACATCATTGGGGTTCCAGGTTAGCTGGCTGTTGGGGAAGGTGAGTATAATGAGTTTTATACCTTTTGGGGCTTTTATGATTTAGATGCTTGATGGGATTTTGTTTAGATTTAAGTGTACATTCTGATATGATAATCTTCTCTTATCTGGTCTCTTTGGGGCAGTGAGGGGCCAGCCTTGGGGAAGAGAGGGTAATGCAGATTTAGTGAGTTTCTGTGCCCTGTTAGCTTAATCCTGTCAGTACTGATTGTTTTGGCTAGAAGCGTAATAGTCGGCCTAGGCTGCATTCCTATGGTTTCACAGTTTACTTTTGTTATTGCTACAATGTATCAGTTCACGGAAGGCTCTTAACAGCTTATCTGAGGCTATTTCCTTAGATTCGGCAGCAGAGTTTTTTTTTCTTTGCAAGAAGCTTTTTATTCTGTGGCTTGAGCTAGTCATCCAGTTATTTAGGAGAATGGCTATTCTCTTCCTTGGAGGGAAGTTATATTTTTTTCCTACAATATATTTAGTTTGCAATCAGCAAAAGTTTCAGGCAGGAAGAATTCTTAGAGTTAATTTTCAAAATGTTCATCTATTCTTTTATAAAACAGTAAACACTCCACAGGAAATAATCTTTCAAGTTCATCAAGTTCATCTAGCCATTTAACTTAGCCTTTAGCTTTCCAAAAGCCACATTCTAGTCTCACCTTTGTTATTTTCCAAAAATTAAAGTTTGTTTTCTTTTTTTTAAAAAAAAATCTATAAACTTTGATAAAATTTCTTTCATCAAGGGTGATGAAACTTGTCCTTCAGAAGGATAATAAATAGAAAAATAAATAACAAGCAACTTTCTAAAGTAAAGAGAAATGGACTGAACTTCAACTTAGGCGGGATCATTTTTTTTCCAGTTCCCATCACTCTCAAACCCACTGGAGATTGCTATTTTCAATCTCTTCGTAGGCAGGTTCTGCAGGGAGGAAACTCGTGGGTAATCCTAGCATTCCCAGCAACCAATCCATTCACCGGCTCCTCTTATTGCTGAACATGTTGCTTCCACTCCTGAGCTTTCTTCAGTCTGCCACTGCCCCTTTGTCCACTTCAGAAGCTCCTCGTTCTCCTAGACCAGGGGTAGGCAACCTTGGCTGTTTTATGACTCGTGGACTTCAACTCCCAGAATTCCTGAGCCAGCATGGCTCAGCTTGGAAACCTCTCCCTTTCCCCTCAGCATGGCCGGCTCCAGGAATTCTGGGAGTTGAAGTCCACAAGTAATAAAAGAGCCGAGGTTGCCTACCCCTGTCCTAGACCAAATCAGTCTCGCCCTTTTGCTGAAATGCCTTCCAAGCCAAAGGTCTCGATCCCATTGTGCTTTCTTTCATTCCTTTATTTCACAATCAAATGAAGATTGTGAAATCTTTCCCTGCCTTCTGTATCTGTTGTTCCCAGGCAAAGAAAAAAAATATTTCTAAAGGAAAACTGCTTTCTCTGGTCAAGACATCCTCTTTCTACTTTCAGAACTTGAAGAGCAACATCACCAAATTGCTTTGTCCTCTTGAAAAAAAATCACTTTTCATCTCTATGCATAATGTCCCATTCTTAATGAAAAACAACATGCATTGGATATTAGCATGTATGTAAACATTTCAAGAAAGATTTTGGACTAATATTTGAGGAGGCAGGTTTTGATTTCCTCAAATGTGAAATAATAAAAATTCTTTATTTGTTTATTCATTACAAAGTAAAAGATTCTTTGCTACCTAGGATTGCCAGATATATGCTGAGATTGACCAGGACCATAATGAGGCATGAGTAAAGGATAAGGTGAAGTGCAACTTTAAGAACTATTTAAAAATGGTGTAGCCCAAAAGAAATAATAAAGTACAGAGTAAAGTATAAAGTAAAATATAGTGTTCGGAGATGGTTTGAGGGTCTGAAAAAAAAGCCTTAAGGCATGGGACAGGAATATGTATGATTTGGGGAAGTTGGAAGTCTCAGGTGTCCTTTACTATGCTTTGCCATTCAGCTGAGAAGGTTGGTTGGGGAGAAATATCTTAGTAGTTCCCAAGATGGACTAGAGTTATAGTTTCAACAAAATAGTGTGTTGCCAAGCAATTGGTTCTATTTTTAGATCCAGAGACAATAAACACATCAGTAAATAAGGAGATTGTAAGGTCCTGCCTCAGCTATACCCTCAGGAAAGCACAAGGTTTCAAAAAGGATCTTTTACTGAGAAAAAGTGATTGCAGAGAAGTAAGGAGGAATCTGAAGTTTCCACGCAAAAGCATTAAGCTAAAAGTCCCATTTCACAAGCCCCACCCCCAATGTCCCCAGTCCATTAGGAGACAATCTGCTGGCGTGAGGATGTGAGAACTTTGAGCCGAAAAAGTGATAACCAGCTATTCCCTGGCACTTCGTCCTTGCTAGCCATCAGGAGTCAAAACAGATGGCTCTGAGGGCTCCTTCCCCCCTCCCTATTTCCCATGCAGATGCATCAAAGCAAAAGCAGAAACAATTTAGAAATATCCTCAATCCATAATTCATGCTCCCCCTCCATTTCGAATGGCAGCATTCCAATAGGGATCTGACGGAGATTTTACGCTTTATTGGCTGCTGTAGCAGGCAGATTTAAACAGAAACACAAAAGTGTAACATGTCAACCAGGATGATAACAAATCTTTATTCAGCTATTGGGCATCCCAGTGGAATGACAGCAGAGAGACCCCAAGATAGCCAATGCATCAATACAATGCCAAAGCGCTAAACCCAATGGGGCAATATTGGGGTCTTCTATCCCTATCTTGCACCAGGGCCTGAGAAATTGATCATTTATATCTGGTATCAAACTCTCATGACCTTGTTTGCATGACCTCAGCTCAGCTAGATGATATATCTCTTCATTATGCAAATTACCAGCACCAGGCATGTAGACCAAGAATCTGGTAATGGTGCAAATAAGCAGGTACCAATTTAAGTAATCTTGGTGTTCCCCCTAATGTAATGCAGCTATGTTAAAATGTTTCCCTTATTTTTATCTGTTAGCAGGAGTGAGAAAAAAAACCCAAGCAATTTAGACAGCATCACAATTCAGAATGAAGTCTATTCTAAAATTTTCTTAATAGGAAGGAGAAATTGAAATATGTCACTACATTCAAAACACAATAGTCTTCTGCAATGTCACTATAGCAAGGTGTATGCATCACACACTATTTAGCTTGAAAAGGGTGGAAAATGGTTTCTTAGTGGTATTGATTAACTACTATAAGTTTCAGTAAAATATCACCATGTAATATGGCTTAATTCTTCTCCTGAATTGAGTTTGGCATGGAAAAATATGTTTACATCTCCTCCCTTGACTTTCATTTCTGTTCCTGCATCAGAATTCATCAAGTGTATATGTTTTCTTTGCAAGAATAAACACCATTATACCTTCAAAAATTGCTTGTCTTGCTACAGGTGTTATAAGTGGTAAAGTTCTGTGAACCCATAAAATAATGCATAGTTTTCACCAATACTTTGTTTCTGAATGTACTGTATCTTGCTACTGCTTTTGAATCCTTTGGTCTTATTTCTGATGTGTTTTAGTGTATACATGACATAAATCCAACAGTTATCAAACTGATTGCTTATTTATGATTTAAATTCATGCATTTTTCCACGGAGCCATGGTGGCACAGTGGTTAGAATGCAGGCTACTTCTGCTGACTGCCGGCTGCCTGCAGTTTGGCAGTTCGATTCTCACCAGCTCAAGGTTGACTCAGCCTTCCATCCTTCCAAGTTTGGTAAAACGAGGACCCAGACTGTTGGGGGCAATTATGCTGACTCTGTAAACCGCTTAGAGTGGGCTGTAAAGCACTGTGAAACGGTATATAAGTCTAAGTGCTGTTCCTATTGCTATCTTATAGAGCAGAGGACACCAATCCCCAGTCCATGGACCACCATCGGTCCACGGCATGCCAGAAACTGGGCCACGCAAACAAGCGAAGCCCCATCCACGGGATGAAACCACGCCACCTCTGGTCCGCAGGAAAACCTTCACGGAACTGGTTCCTGGAGCTGTTGGGGGTCGCTGTTATACAACAGCCTCTCTGGATTATTTAAAATAATCCTAAATAGAAAACAACATAAAACTACAAAAGAAACTTGTTTAGGTAAGCAGATTTGAATGTCTGTCTTCATTCAGCTCACTTCTCACCATCTCACCTATTTCATGCAGCCCCAATAAAATGGCTAACTATTGCTTTGATTATATATTTCACAAAGCCATTCAGCATTATGCAATGGATTATACTGTGAGGAATAAACTAATCACCATAGTGATATCTCAATCTTCTTGAAACACTTTCAGGTGTAATAAACATTACAAATGCTCTGATGTAAATCCTACCATTTTCTCCATGGTATGCTTGCTTCTTTTGTTTTCCAATAAACAATGGCTACAGTTTTTTTTTTTTAAACGTTACACCATCCAGGTGTAATGTTAAAATCTAATTGATGTCTGCATTTGCAAAGCAACAGTGAATAACAAGCCAAGATGTGTTACTGCCCCAGTAATCTTAGTGCACATTAAGTTAACAAATTGAGCATTTACAATTCTGTTAATAGTTCTACTGTAAAGTTGGTCACTTAAATTCTTGGTGTTTCTTGCTGCTGTTTTAGCACTTGCAGTGTAGTCTTTGAAAGGAAGCACAATGGGGATCTATTCCCCCCCCCTGCAATTCCTTTAATGGTGACACTTGCTATAAACGGTAGTTTGTCTTTGATGAGTAAACCATAACAAAGTACACAATCATTCTCTGGATCTGCTGTTGTGGTTAAGAAAATAGATGTATCTGGAATCCTCTTTCTGAATTTGTGCTTCATGTTATTCACAGAGTCTTAGATTTTATTTTCTCAACATGGGTTATATACTATAATGGTTTTAGCTGTTAATTAGAAAACTAGGATTGTAGAGTATAAAGTCACTTGCATGTCAGGCTTGACTCTTGGTGACTTCATGAAAACATCTAGGCAATTTTCTTGGGAACAATACAGAAGTGGTTTTCCTTTGCCTTCTTTCACAGTATTGTTTTAACATTCTAGTCCAGGGATGCCCCGTAGTTTGATTATGTTTTAGTGGGGTTTTTGTATGGGGTATTTTTAGAGCAGGCCTGTTATTTAATTTGATTTTAGAACAGAAATTTGCGTATATTTATCGTGGTCTTTTATTATCGCCTGTTCACCGCCCTGAGTCCCGTAAGGGAGATAGGGCGGTATATAAATTCAATTAATAATAATAATAATAATAATAATAATAATAATAATAATAATAATAATAATAATAATAATAATAATAATAATAATAATAATGTGTGACATATCACAACTTTTTCTCCATTGCAGGCAATGGGGAGGGCGCAGTTTTGGCATGACGCATCCGGCCTGCGGGCCAGCAGTTTGACACCCCTGTTCTAGTCCATTCTATAGCCCTGATATTTACAGATAAATTTATACCAAAGTTCTAACCAGAGCTGGTCCTACTTAGTTTGTTTAGATTGCTATGAGTTTCATAATAAAGTGTGCTCTGTAACAGCTGGCTTTTAAAACAGAAGTGGGGAAGCAGCAGGTATGGATAGGTAATTTAAAAAGTTGCATGCATATAGAGTTATTAGCAGTAGGATACATGCTCTGGAGCCCAAACTTTATCAAATCACCATTTGTCCATACTAAGATGACCTGTAAAAACAGCTCCCCTTAAGAACCAGATCACAAGTATAAATGACTTCATCTGTAGGTCATGAAACAAACTAACAGTAATGAAGACAGCAAAGTCCTAACTCCATCTGTCAAAGTGAGTGCAGTAGGGATGTTAAATTATCCCGCTCACCACGCCCCCCTCCAAATAGTGCAGTATCCAACATCATTCCTCAGGGACCCCTGTATTAGTGCAGTCAAGCTCATTATTGGCATCAGAGTTCTGCTACACTAACAAAACCTCTGATTTCACCTGATTAAACAGAATAAGGCAATTTTGAAACTAGCTATCCTGAAGAAAGAAAGTTGAAAAGTAGGTGGCGTCTTTATAGTATAACAACATCTCACCTCTGTACCTGACCATTGGCCTGCATCACTCCTGCCTTTGGTACCCAATTGGGAGCAGATATGAACTCATACAGAGCCTCATTTCATATCATACCAGATCTTCATAACAATTATTAAATCAGCCCTTTGTTGCTATTTCTGAGGACTAAGTCAATCTGATAATATCAATAAGATCTTGATATTAGATTGATAAAGAGTAACATCAAGGATCTATGGTAGCTTGATTGAACTCCCCAGATTACCCTGCTACGTAGAGGAAGCAAAGGCAGGAACCATTATGACTAGAAAAATTCTCCTTCCATGCACATATTTGTCTTTTCCCTGTCCATTATATTTCCCTCTGTTCCTTACTATTATAACAGCCTTCACAACTTAATAGGAGTCTTTAGCAACTCATCCTTCATGATCTAGTTGCTAGTATAACTTCTATTCACTGGGAAAACCTGGTGTGGTAGAAGAAGAGGAGGCCTTTCTAGGGGAAATAAAAAGACATTCCAGCTTAGAGTCTGTTTGGGGGAGGAAAGATCTGAGGTTAGGATCTTAGGTCTATATCTTCCATTTACCAAGGGAAGGTAGACAGTCTGGGATGATTCTTGTAATACAGGTGATCAGCAATAAAGCCTACTTTGGGCGTATTCATGGATTGATTCTGGTTACTTGTTCCTGACAGCTGAAGTCAAAATGCTCCAAAGAGAAGATATAGAATAGAGTAACAGAGTTGGAAGGAACCTCGAAGGTCTTCTAGTCCAACCTCCTGCTCAGGCAGGAAGCCCTATACCATTTCAGACAAATGGTTGTCCAATCTCTTCTTAAAAACTTCCAGTGTTGGAGCATTCACTACTTCTGGAGGCAAGTTGTTCCACTGGTTAATTGTTCTAGCTGTCACAAAATTTCTTCTTAGTTCTAGGTTGCTTCTCCTTGATTAGTTTCCATCCATTGCTTCTTGTCGTGCTTTGGAGACTAGCTTGACCCCCTCTTCTTTGTGGCAACCCCTGAGATATTGGAACACTGTTATCATGTCACCCTTAGTCCTTCTTTTCATTAAACTAGACATACCCAGTTCCAGCAACTGTTCTTTATATGTTTTAGCCTCCAGTCCCCTAATCATCTTTGTTGCTCTTCTCTGCACACTTTCTAGAGTCTCAACATCTTTTTTACATCGTGGTGACCAAAACTGGATGCAGTATTCTGAATGTGGTATTATAAAGTGGTATTAACACTTCACATGATTTTCATTCTATCCCTCTGTTAATGCAGCCTAGAACTGCATTGGCTTTTTTAATGGATGCAGCACACTGCTGGCTCATATTTAAGTGATTGTCCACTAGAACTCCAAGATCCCCCACAGTTACTATTGAGCAAGGTACCTCCTATTGTATAATGTACCTGTGCATTTGGTTTTTCTTGTCTAAATGTAGAAACTTACTTTTTTCACAGTTAAATTTCATTTTGTTAGATAGCACCCAATGTTCAAGTCTGTCAAGATCCTTCTGTATCTTAATTCTATCTCCTGCAGTATTGGCTATTCTTGCCAGCTTGTTTAACAATCAGTCTAACCTCCTTACTTTATCCAAATTCATTGAAATCTGATATATTTGAATTTCAGATATAATGGAAACATGCACATGGGCACATGTACATTGTGATATTGAGGAATTGTTCAGAAGGATTTTATGAAACCTTCACCTTGAAATGATAATATTTACAAAGCAAAGTATGAGAATAAAACCTAATAAGTATTCTACTGTTTAAAGAAAGGTTTCTAGCCATGAAATAATGGAAAACCTTTTGTCACTGCTCAGTGAATGACAGATCCAGTAATAGAAGTATTAAGACTTGTTATTTACTTTCAAAATATCAAGCAATTGCAGAGAAAGGCACTAAAGGGAGGTGTTGAGAGAAAAAAAGGAGAGAAAGAGAAACTATCCCAAGTATAAGTGAAAATATCTCATTTTCTAAAAGCTGGACATATTTTGGACAAGATCATCTATCAAGGACACTGCCAGGCAAAGTCATCAAAAAAACTTATACAATTAAATCCATATGGCATGTGATTTCTCTGTGGCCGCATAGCTGGAGAGCTTGCCCCACCACTGCCCAGATGCCCTTGCTTCCCCCAAGTATTTCTTTGCTTACCTGATTTCCAGCCCTGTTGCGTTTCTCTGTTGCATTTCTCCATCGTGTTCTTCCACCACCGTGTGCAGGCAAACAAAAGAAGTTTGTGGGACTGAAAAAAAGGTCAATTGATCAATTCCAACTTCTTGCAAAAAATAAATGATCTTGCAAAGAAATGATTGATTGAACTTTTTTTTTTTAGTCCCACAAACTTCTTTTGTTTGTGGGACTTGCACAAAGTGGCGGAGGAATGCGATGGACCTGGAAATTAGGTAAGCAAAGATATGCTTGGGGGAAGTGAGGGCATCTGGACGGTGGTGAGGCAAGCTGTCCAGGTCTGTGGCGGCAGAGAAATGTGACGGAGCTGGAAAGCAGGTGCTTTCTAGCTCTGGCACTCTACCTGCCACTTTGGTGGCTGTGGGCAGAGCTATGAAGAGGCCCAGGTGGCCAAAAGCGCCAACAGTATGGCTCTGAAGGGGAGTGAAAGGAAAGCGGCCCTTGAGCCATTGGGAGTCGTGGATGCTGGCAACCTCATATTCGGTGGCGCCGTCCTCACGCACCTCCGGGGGAGGATGATCCGGTTTTCGGAGTGGACAGGCCGGCCGCTCCAGGACCAGGAGTGACTGATGGAAGACTGTGTGGACTTTTAAGGAGTGTGGTAGAGTCAGCCGATAGGCCACTGGATTGATGATAGCCTCAATGGGAAAGGGGCCCAGAAAATGATAGTCCAGCTTCCTAGCTGGTTGATTGGATGGGAGGTGGTTAATGGACAACCACACCTGATCACCCATGGCTAAAGCTGGAGTGTCCCATTGGGACTGCTCCACAACCTTTTTGTAGTCCTCCTTGGCTTTGTCCAGCTATCGCTGGACTAAGCAGTGGACCACTTGTAACTTGGCAAGATAATCCTTAGCCGTGGGTACTGGGGAGTCAACAGGCATGAGAGGTAACAGCCAGGAGTGATAACCCACATTGGCGAGGAATGGAGTCATACTTGTGGAGGTATGTTGGGAATTAAAGGCGAACTCAGCCACTGCTAAGTAGTTCGCCCAGTCATCCTGTTTTTGGTTGATAAAATAATGCAGGTACTGCTCCAGATTTCCTATGACCTCCATCCCTCCATCCGATTCCAGGTGGTAGGCTGAGGACAGGCACACTTGAACTTCAAGGGCCAGCAGAAGTTCCTTCCAAAATGGGGCTGTGAACTGCATCCCTCTGCCTGAGAGAACTTTGTCAGGTAGTCCATGTAGCCGGAAAACATCCTGGACAAAGAGCTGGGCAGGGACATGGGCCGCCGAAGCCCACAGCAAGGAATAAAGTGTGTCATTTTGATCAACATGTCGACCACCTCAAGGACCGTAGTGAATCCTGATGAAGGTGGCAAGTCCGTCAGAAAGTCCATGGAGACTGCCCCCCCAGGGCCTGTCAGGAGTTGGCAAGGGGTGCAGAAGACCAGGGGTGCCCCCATTGCATCCTTGACCTGATGGCATCAATCGCAAGATGCAACATAGGCGTGCATGTTGTGCCACAGGAGAGGCTAACAGAAGGTGCGGGAGACCAAATCCAATGTCTTAAACAGGTCGAAATGCCCCGCAGTGGGATTATCATGGCATTGAAACTCATATAAAGTTGGTATTGTTAAAAAAACGCCAGGAATTGGGCCTGTGTCCCATCAAATTTATCCAGTATAGCAACGGGGCATTTGCTCTGGGGGTGTGGAGTGGCAGCAGCCTGAAGCAGAGCCAGCTGTGTTGAGAGCATGGCTACTTGTTGCATCAGCTGTGCATTCTCTGCCCGGAGTTGCTCCATGTTGAAACTTTGGGTGGCAGATAAACTGTTCTGACCCGGGTCCCCAAACACAACAGACGCACCAATAAATCTCCAACGTTCCTTTTATTCAGGAACGCCAGCAGTTTCACATAGCCAATTGTTAAAGTCTTAAGCTGCCTCCAATCAACAGAGCTCTTTCCCTTTTCCCCTGCAGGGGTCTCCCCAAATCCAGAGTTCATCTCAATCTGTCACCATGCTTGCATCAAGAGTCCTTCAGGCAAGGTTGCTCTTTTCTAAGATAAGACACATGCACATGCTCAGAAGGCGCTTTGACTCCCAGCACCACAGGATCCAAGGAAAACTCTGGCAAGTTTCCAAATGAGTCAGGAGTTCCAACTAGAAGTTGTCTGCCACACCTATTCATCTTCTCCCCTGCCTTTTATCCACAGCTGAGGGTGGGGCTCTGTTAGCAGCGGTGACTCTTCCACCCTGAAGACTGGCTCATAGCCTCTTGCTATTCTCTTCTCCTCAGCCTCCACCATGCCCACGCATCAATCACTGGCCCCATGTGATCCTCCTCTCCTGAATCACTTGCCTCAAGGCATGGAGATCTCAGCCTTTCCATCTGGGGGCTGCCAGAAAGCCCAGGCTCCACCTCTGTCCCTGGCTGTGATAGTTTCATTCCTTCATCCCCATCAGAGCTTTTAGCTGGCCCTGACACTGGGCCCAACACCCACTCCTGTGCTTCCTCTGAGTTGGCTGTGGAATCCTCTGGTGGCCGACAGGCCACAACACTTGTGTTTGGTATATAGCAACCAGACAGAATTGGCAGGCAGCTGGCTGCTCAGGCTCTTAAGTAGGGCTTACTTTTGAGATAGGGCTTATATTAGGCCCACCCCTGAAACTCAAGCTAGGGCTTACTGTTGGGGTAGGTCTTACTTGCCGGGAAACACAGTATTACACATTTTCAGACTGTTTAATGCTGAGGACTTTCATGTCTCTTTGAATCAGAGCCACCTTTTATGCAGTCATTGTTGGCTCTCTGTTGGTGCCGTAAAGAAGAAGAAACAGAGTTGACCACTAGATGAGATCTATTACCAAAGCAAAGAGTGGAAAAACATAACTTAAGTCCCAAGACAAGTAAAACATATTTATTCCTGGTCTGGTCTACCTGATGGAGCTGATATATAACTAGTTTTGGTAGCTTCAGCTCCATGTCTTCAGTATAGCTGAGCAATGCTTCCAGAATGTCAACTCCTGTAGTGCAGTGGTTCTCAACCTGTGGGTCGGGACCCCATTTGGGGTCGATTGACCATTTCACGGGGGTCGCCAAGCAAGGCTGTCCGCCATTTTTTTTGTCCGCCATTTTTTTCCCCTTTTCCGGCGGGTGCCTTACCTCCCTTGGGCTGGGCCAGCTGGTGGTCGGCCTGCTCCGCCTCTGCCGCTTGCCAGCTACGCCTCGGCCGGCGCAGGGGGCAGAACCACGCATGCGCGGCGCTCCCGGGCAGGGAAAGTCCTCGACTTATCACCGGTTGGGTAGTCCTCAACTTATCACCGGTTTAGTCCTCGACTTACAATCGGCTTAGTCCTCGACTTACGACCGGTTGGGGTCGCGGCATTAAAAAGGTTGAGAACCACTGCTGTAGTGGTATGCTTAATATGTATCAGTTGTATAAACTCCTCAAAAATGTCAAAAGTTGAATTTACTGCATATACAGATCCTGAAAACTAAGTGATGTCTTTGATATCTCTACTCTCACTGAGCACTATTGAGAAGAAGTGGATATTTTTGCAGTAGTTCGTTGAATAATTTTTCAGATCCACTGATGTTTCTTCTATTTGTTGTATAACTGTTCTTGAAGAGAAACTGACATTTGAAAATAGACTTTTTTCTTGGGGTGCAGAATGTCTATAATTAACATCATTCACCAAATCTCCATCAATGAAAGGTTTCAAATTTTCTGCTATCAGTTTTGACATCACACGTGTTTCTTTCCAATTCCACTCTTTGTGCTAGAATGCCAAATTTTGTTTTTCTAAGCTCAATATAAGTTTATGAAATTCATCTTCCTTTCTTTGCCCAGACATATTGACAGAATGTTGGCTGTTTTGTCTCATAGTGCTGCTTGATGTTGATGTCCTTAATCATAGCAACATTAATTCAGATTAAATTGTAAAGTGCATAAGCAGAGTGTCAGATGAAATAAAAGAAAAACCCAAAATGCAGGGGACAAGGCAAATGAAAGGAAAGGCTTTCTGTCACAAGGCAAGCTTAACAGAATAACAGAGTTGGAAGGGACCAACCCCTTGCTCAAGCAGGAGACCCTAAACCACTTCAGACAAATGATTGTCCAATCTCTTCTTAAAAACTTCCAATA
This sequence comes from Protobothrops mucrosquamatus, assembly GCF_001527695.2. NCBI lineage: Eukaryota > Metazoa > Chordata > Lepidosauria > Squamata > Viperidae > Protobothrops > Protobothrops mucrosquamatus. The sequence continues at coordinate 52,857 of NW_015386828.1, forward strand.
TTGGAGCATTCACAACTTCTGCAGGCAAGTCGTTCCACTGATTAATTGTTCTAACTATCAGGAAATTTCTCCTCATTTCTAGGTTGGTTCTCTCCTTGATTAGTTTCCATCCATTAGTTTTTGTTCTGTCTTCAGGTGGTTTTGGGGTCTTCATTTATGCCAGTAATACAATGCCACTGTTACACAGTAGAAAACGGGAGCTATGAAGATTCAAGCCAATTATTTAAAATGAAAGCAATACTGTTCCTCAAATCTTCTACAATCAAAAATCTAAAGGCTTTTTTATTTTTATTTCTATATACAAATCTCAATGCTACGTATACCAAGACCCACACACATATATATCCCTTTTTTTATTCTAGAAATGCAACCCACAAGTTTTTTACTTTAAGTCATTCTTGGGATAATACTTTTTATGAATGTTTTAACCTTAAATAGCTCATTTCATTTTTTTAAAAACACCTCAGAAATATTAATGTGATCTTTAAATCCTAACATATCTCAGTTTGGTTTTCTAATCTCTTTCAAATGATATTTGGGGTAGGTTGGGATGAGATGGAGGATAAGACATTTCTTACGTTGCATTGATAAATATGTGTTTCACTTTTTATCATTCCAGATGGGAAAAAGTTCTTTTTATGTTAATAATTTTTTATATTTGCTACTAAGAAAAAAAATAAAAAAATAAAATGAAACAAAATGCAGTAAAATGTGTATATAAAATACTATAAAACTGTAAAGCTTTGATTTTTGAAGATACTGAATTTTCATTTTACATTTTACATTGTTGTCAACATGTTCATTATCCTATAAAATAAGCAGAGTGACAATTCAAAAACAGAAAGTGAATGCATTTCTTCAATATAGGATTTTCAATCTGTAGGGATTTTTCCCCCAGTTAAACTTCCTTACCTCCTTTGCTACATACCAAGTACAATATATCCAAAGTTCCTCATACTTCAACAAATTTCATATATTCAGGATATTATTTAATCTTATATTTAAATCTTAAACTTCTTCTGAGGACTACATTGATAAATGTACAGATATTAAGATGCATCAGTCAAAGCATAAGTACAAATCGAGTATATCAAAGTGTATTCAAGGTTTTTGCATCTCTGACATTTAAAAAAATGACAGCCAGTCTCTTGATTATTTGCTGAGATGTCGAACAGTCAAGAAAAAGAATTTTTGATGAATTACTCTCAATTTAAAAGCATAGGACTCTCATCTGCCATTCTTTAAAATGCAAGACTGTTAATTTCTTCAAACAGGATTTTCTAACTCTTTATACCAAAGTTCTTGTAAATTATTGATCCTTAAATTAGAGATACCCCTCAGTAGTTTATACAGCTGAGTTTTTAAGTTTAGATTTCATCAAATTATTTTCCAATATGCCCAGTTTTTTTAGGAGTTTCAAAGACTAGCAGTGCTTCAGACCAATGCTTCTTCCTTGGGGTTGTCCTGCATGATGACAGAATCTGCTTGTTTGCGCTGCGCTCATCATTTCACACAGTCTGCGGCATCTCTTACATTGAACTTTGCAAGCTGCAAAAGTTTAGTCACTCTAGCCAGTGTATTTTTAGTTGTCCTGGCTGGTGACTTTCTACATTTAATTCTAGAACTCTTCTTACTAGAGAGAGGTACAGTAGCTGCTGTATGTGTCCATCCTATCACAGACATGATTTTCACAGTTTCTTGGGAATCATTGGCAACACCAAAGGTTGTTCATACATCTTCATCTGTTACTTGGCCTAGTCTTGTTCAGCCAACTGAATGGCCTCGTATTCTCATCTCTAGAGTATGGAAAGTCTGCACGTTTCTTTGTCATTGTCCAACATCCTGCTCCATTTAATGCTACTGGTATGACAACTGATTGGTAGCCCTTTTATTTCAGATATAGAGAGATTTAATTACTGCATAGATCAGCCATAAGTTCATACCAATTCATTCAATTAAGCTGGGCAATTGGGCAATTAATAGTGTGTTATTATAGGAACATGTATTTGGGTCTGTTTTCTTCCTTGGCTTTATCAATCACACAGCAAACAAAAAGATCCAAGAAGAAAAATGTGTAACATACAGTGTAAGGACTACAACAATTTTGTAGGACAGATATGCAGAAGTTAAAAAAAGACCGGAACACATCTTCTCCAACAGCTAGCATCCAGATGAACAGTCATTAATACCAGTCTAACGAGCAGAAAACTATACCCTGAGAAATAATCAAGGGGAAAACCACACCCCCACCAAAACTGGGGAGCAAACCCCACACAACTCACAGTGATGATATCTAGTTAGGTAATAAAATGACTGCAAACAACCAGCAGGACAACAACAATTCCATTTCTTCAAAAGTTATGCCAGATGTTAGACTGGAAACAGGCCAGCTTTGAGCAGTGGTGCATGAGAGAACTGTTCATTACAGATTGTCTCAGAATACTGCTTTCACTGGCAAATTGTATCAGCTTGCCCTCTCTTGTCTTTGATGTTGATGATATGCCTTAACTTTTTTTGTGAAGTTTTGGTATGTTTTAGTGAGAGAGTAGATCTTGTTTGTATCTTCAGGCAAGTCTAACTGGTTGTACATCTCTTGGTCGTATTCAGACTTTGTATTGGTCAACTCTTACTTTTCAGGAGACTTCATTGTTGGTAATATCTATGGTTATCTGCTAGATTTTGGAGACACTTTGTTACCAAAATGGCCTGCTGCACACTGCAGTTCCACCACCAGGTCTGTTTATCAAGTGTTAACCAAATTGCCTGGTTCCTAAGGTGGTTAAAATCAGTTTATATTTTATGCAAACAAACTTTCAGAAAAATGTGACATTCTTTGTAATATAAATTCACCTGTCCCAGTGACAAGATTGCAGAGCATCTTGGAGCTATATAATCTCCTTATGCTGTCTGGGAAAATATAGCTATTACTCTTATTTGACACATGTCAAAATATTTGTATAGTCCTTATCAAGTTATTTAATGCATCTCACTTGATAAGCTGCCTCTGCCCCCCAGCAGGGAAGTGAAAAGTAAGCATCATTCAATTATCTATGGCTTAAAGTCTAAGCCCATGTTTGTACTTCCATAAAATAAGTTAGTTATTTTCTGAAACAGAAAAAATAATGCACACAAGCACTAAATATAGTTAATGGACTTATTTACATTGTAATTCCTTATTGTTCTTGGTTTAATGTAGTTACAAATGCATTAAAATTGTCCTTCCTCTTTTCTTAGATTTCCAAGAGTTATGGTTGGTTTTAGACAGTTCAGAACTATTTAAGAAACAATTTCAAAGAGAGAATTTCCATTGCCCTTTGTTTGATTCAAATGCTGAGTAAGAACAAAAGTGAAGGATGTCTCATAATTTTTGCAACCCATAAGGGAAAGTGATAATCACTAGTACATATTTCTGGAGGATTTATGCTTCATGCTAGCTACAAGAAATTTTCAAACTTGTTTCTTCCAACACAGAACTGTTACAAAAGATAAATAGTAAAATAATAAAGAATAGAAAATGGGGAATTATATTTATTTCTGTGTTTGTGTCTGCACGCACATGCCTTCAAGTTAGTTTTGACTCCTGTCAACAGCCTAACCCATAAAGTGTTCTTGGCGAGATTTTTGGAAGTGACTTGCCATTCCATTTTTTCCTAGGGCTGAGAGAGTGTGACACTTTGTGCCTAAGTGGGGAACTAGAATTCATAGTCTCCCAATTTATAGCTTGGTAATCCTACCCCAAACTGGCTATCTAAAGCAGGGAATGGGAAAGCAGAAAATTCATAGCCAATAATATATATATAAAAATATTAAAATATCTTCTAAAATTTAAAAAGCATTTCAATGCTTATAGTGACAGAAGAAGAAAACTAATTCCTTAGCAATGGAGCTTCACTGTTTGAGATGGAGCTCTTAAGAAGACATCTTAGCCCTCTTCAGATGTTCACCCAGGACAGTTCAAGGGGGTGAGGCAATGAACGGGCAACAACAGTTATGCAAGACAAATTTTTGTAAAGGCCATCCTAGCCACAGTTATTAATTGTTCATTGAGTGGGACCTGTGAGTGCAAAATGTGTTCAAACTTCAGTAGCCCACATGCATCCTCTACTTTTTCCATTTTTTCTTTCTAATAACCATCAGTATATTGTCAGTGGCATATAATGAAAACCATTGTATAATGCCATGATACAGTGACATTATCCCATGTAATTGTGTGAATGGATACGGATAAAAGTTGGACTGTGTGAAACCCACCAAAGTCAAGGGGTAGAAGATTTGTTCGGAAGATTTCAGTCTATGCAGCATATGGAGAAGTAATACAAAATACGGTTCTCATAAGAAAAGATGGCTTCCATGTGAACTGGATGAGGCACTTAGTGGAAAAGTACCAGGAAGACTGAATAAGTGGAATGTTGAAATGTACCCGCAGATGACTAGATTGCTTGATTCATACAATATTAATTTGTTATATTCATGTTTTGTTTTTCTCCAGGAACTTAAAACAGCATATGGAGGACTTCTCCAAATTTTGCTCATAAAAACAATGCTATGAGGCAGAATGGAATGAGTTAATGTTTCCTTCCTTAATGAATGTGCCTCCTGAGCCATGACACTGTCTCCTTCAGAATCTTCTTTCACAAAATTTGGGGTTCTGGGGAGACAACTAATGTATGTGTCAGAATAGTCATAGGGTGTGGGCTTGCTCTGCATTTTCTAAGCAGTTGTAATCTGTCTTAATCAGTCAATCAGATATAGCAATTTTCTTCAGTGTTTGCTGGAGTTCAATATATTTTCCACCCTGTATTTATTTTTTGCCAGCTAACTGACAATATTTGGGGAGACTGATGTTTTGAAAGGGTTGGAGGATCTGGAAGCAGGAGAATGAAAACAGAAACTTTTGTTGGTCCAAATTGTGGTAGAAAATGAAAGTAAAAAGGACAGGACCCAAACCACACAAAACTATCTATGAACAGTGCAATGCTGTTCTGTAAAGTATTGTGAATTTGTATTCATTGGCTTTTTAGGGCCAATGAATGAGGACTTAATTTGTTTTTAGTTGAAGGAAAGCCAGAACATGGGACAAAGTGAGCCACATTTGGGAATATATCTGTTGCAGTAGGAGCGAGATAGTGTCAACTCCTAGCCACCCCCCACATAATTATATATATATTTGCTTAATAAATTCTGCAGCAATCAATCATGTGTCCTGAAACACATGGCACACCAGAGGATGACAGACTTCAAAGCTTCTGATGTTAGGAAATATCTTTTAGTAGTTGGAAAGTGGAAAGTTTTAATGGTCTAAAAGAACATGGTCTTGAATGCTGATAATGTCATTGAATTCTTTTAGGTTGTTAATTCTCACAATGCAATAAAGTGATTGTAAATCTTGAGAACAAGACATTGAAAGAAAAAAAACAACCCTCCAGGTAGCTTCCTTCAATCTGAATCACATACATTGTAAATTTTAATGAGCATAAATGAAGCCACCTATCTCACTTTCACAAAAATATTTTCTTTCTCTGACTCTTGTCAAATGTTGTGTTTGTCTTGTCTTTAGCATTTATGTTACTGTTTTCTGTGGATTTTCGTGTTTTCCAATGCAAACTGCTAGTGAATACCTTTCTTTATGTCAAAATGTATCATAATGGATAAAAAATACAATATTTGTGGTTGCTGACCTTTATCAAATAACATATTACAGTTTTAATACTGCAAATGCCCCATTTACAGGTATGGTGGAAACCTCAGGAATGTTAAGAGTTTTATTTATGATGCTGCTGGTTACATTAAAGAATCAGTGACGTTTATCACTCACATTGCTAATGTTAACCTCAATTGAAGCTACTCCTTTTCGTCAAAAAAAGGAATATTTGCTAAATATTGATGCTTGCTCTACTGATACGAATGGCATTCAAGATTCAGCTGCTCATTTCCTTTTGCAATGCAAGTACAAATAGTTTGCTTCTTGGCTTCAAGAAGCATATTGGAGAACAATTTTAAGCTTATTCTTTAGGCTTAAACAGCTATATTGTGAGAGGATACGCTGCACTTCCTCACAATATTGCTAATGCACACATAGGCATGCATTCCCATCTGAAATTAAATGCTACAAGCATTTCAAATGAAACCATGAATTCACATGCCTACGGATGAATTCACATTCATTTTAGACTGTTCATGGTCTAGTATTCCTTTCCTAATAAAAGGAAGATTTTCAGGATATAGTCGTATTTGCTTTCTCATTCTCCACCAAGTGGCACTGTGGGGAAAAATATTAAACCAGCTTAGCATATATTTAAATGTTGAGTGCTTATGGGTCTCCACTCTTGTGGATCTGGGCAAGGTAGAGGGTTTGCATCAAAGGTGATAGTGAAAAGGTTGTGGATGCATCAGCAGCTGTTTTATTTTCACCACTCTTGAAAAGGAGTAAGGAAATAATCCCAGAAAATTAAGTATACTTAAATTAGGAAGAGCAAAAAAATAATAAAAAAACAGGCAAATCATCTTTGAAATACTGTATCACAATCCAGGTAAAAGCAAAACTTCTGACAAGATGTCCATAAAGGGTGTGTGTCTTGTGATTTCCTGATCAGTACATAAAAGGAGGAACCAGGGCAGTGAAATATTAAACCTTTCTTCACATGCCACTCTCATTGCCTTTTGGAAAGATGCAACCAAGCAGACTGCTGAAATGAAATATATATTACTTCTGTATATTCTAATAGCAACCAGAGGCTTATTATTTAAAAACAGCAACAGCTGGAAATCTGCACCAACTAGCAAGTCAAGTAGATTCCAGATGGCATGCCCAGAATCTGGGGAAAACTCAACTGTCTATGCCATGACCCTAGTTTAAAGCAAATAGCTTCTTAGTTTGGGCCAAGACACTTTCTGAGCATTTGAAAGAATTTCATCCATTTATTTCCACTAAATAGAAAGTTTATGAGCTTTTTGCTGTTTTGCACCTAAGTAGAGAAAAGGGAAATCTAAAATCAGAACCTGGGATTTGTATTAGATATAGTGGCTTTCTATTCCTCGCAATTAATGGAAATACAACTTCTGTACCTTCTCTGGGTCCTGTTACATGCATAATTGCATCCAGGGAATTCTCGAGTGAAATCCAATGAATGGTGTGGTTTGTTCTTAAACATTAGGACTCATGCAAAAACTAGGACCAGTTTTTAAGTGGAGGAAGAGTATTTTCACCATATTTTTGTCCCCAGATTCTGCATATGTATGCTTGATATTATGGGGGTAAAAATCCAGAAACTTAATAAAGGATTATAAGTACTTTCTGCATGATTATTGAAATGGATTTCCACTAAATTTGCTTTGATGGCTACCCAAAGGTTGGAACTAGAGTCTACTTTAATGATTCTCACACATTTGTCCACAGGTTCAAATCACCCCAGTGTTTTTCACTGTGGTCTGTAATTTATTGATTGATTGGACTGGATTTTAGCCTGCCACAATCAGAAAACTCTCAGCAGATTACAATTAGTAATTTGTAATAAAATGTCTGCAGTAAAATCAAAGCAAACAATCCAAAGCAAAAAATATTTATATATAAAACCATCTCAAATTTACATGAATCTTGGGTGTCGACTACATGCAATACATATTGTCCCCTTTGGTAAATGAATCTCTTTGTAATCAGCTTGAGACATTGCCAATCATGAGGAAGGGGACCCATTCTTGAAACCCTAGGCCAGGGGTAGGCAATCTTGGCTCTTTTATGACTCATGGACTTCAACTCCCAGAATTCCTGGCTGGCTCAGGAATTCTGGGAGTTGAAGTTCACGAATCATAAAAGAGCCAAGGTTGCCTATCCCTGCCCTAGACTTTTGTGTTTAGAGTATTTTCAGGAACATCTTACCTTAATTTTCAAATGTCTTCTCTATATGGTTCTTACACTGTGAAAGAGTGAGATGTTGATAGTTATCACAAGAATTTATGAAGGTGAAGGAGACCACCAGTTTTAGGAAGCTAGAATAATTTGTGCAATTAGACATCTTTAGAAAAGTGCTAAATATATGTTCAGGGGAAAAAAACCATGCTTGTATTAAGTGTATCAGAATTCTACTTAACAAAATTGAATTCAATTCATCTAACAAAAAAAAGGCCCTTGAAAAATTCCATTCCTGGTGAACTTGAATATAATGTGGCCAGGTTACTAGAAATTTATCTTTGTTTCATTTTTTAATACCAAGTTTGATTTATGAATTTCAGAGGCAATGAAAGGATATCTTCTGAGTATGCCACTGATTAATTTGGACCATGTATTAAAATTAATAGAAATGACTGCATCAGGTACAGATACTGTTATCTCATACACTTATAGTTGCTTATTCTTAATAGGACATAGTGTTTTTTTTCCTCTTTAAACCTTTATGAAATCCAAAGACGGGCAGCAGAGGGAGCTGTAGGATTGTCATTCTCCATATATTATCTGCATTTCCAAAATTTATTTATGCAAAAAGTCCCTGTCAATGTCATGACTTGTAGACAATACAGATACAGAGGGAATCCTTCCCCCTTTTAATTATACTTTTTTTTATTTGAAGGCAATCACAAGTGATTGTAATGTTGAACCATTTCTTTTGAACTTTTTAAATCTAACCTCTTCAGAACACGTTCCTTCATTATGGGAGGATTTCTGAACCTTACAATTAGTCTGTCTTTATATTTCCCCTGTGATCCAAAAGAAACTTTTGAGATGACAACTAATATTCAGAAAGTGGGATGAGGAAAAGATTTAAATCAGAGTTGAAGATTCCTGCTCGGTTTTGCTCATCTCTTCTCAAATGGAGAATTAGATCACAGTTTGTTTTGTAATTAGAAATTCAGAGGTTGATGTCTCTTTCTCCCATTATTTTGAATTAAGTTATCCTGGAACACTAATCAAGAGCTAAAGAAGAAGAAGGAAAAAGTTACCAGTACTTTTCTGCACTAGTTGAAGCATCTTCTCCATTCATTCAACCAGTGATGTCCCAAAATAATAGCAGTGTGGATCTGTTTTTATATCCGTTCACTAATGGCCATATGATGCTAAACAGACATTATACATCACTAGAGTGGAAATAAGCTGAGTCTGCTAAAATTATTCCTGTTCTTCCAAGCTGTTTTTTTTTCTCAACTGGAAAGAAAGAAAAGGTTTAATCTGTTGTTTTTAAATCCCCCCCCCTTAACCAAAAGGCCTGGCCCTGAATCATATGTCTTGCTCAGCTGACTCCAGTATTTTCATGTATCAGGAAACAACATGTATCTTTTAATATTGGAGTTCACTTTCATGGATTAGGGACTTAGTTTGGGAAATTCAAAAGTAATTTGACTTTCTGTTCTCTGAACTCATTTTAATTTTTAATTTAAATTTTAATTTAATTTTAATCACATTTTAATTATTGCCAGCTAGCTGTATACATCTCAAAAGATAAACCCAAATCCTTACAATTTGTCCCCCAAATTTTGTAAATAGATCAGAATTGCATAACAAGGTAGATTGTTACAATATAGTCATAGATTTTATAAGATGAGAAATCTAACAGTTTTTTTCTCAGAACTTTGAAGCTGATTCTGTATATGCTGAATAATAATATATTTCCAGTTAAATCAATTGTTGAAGGAAAAATCTTCATCAGGGTCCAGTCCAAGCTGGAAGTAAACAACATGGCGACTGCTTTAGAAAGAAGGTTGTAGTTTATTGAAGAGGAGAGCCAGACAGAAAGATGGCTCTGGGGAAAAAAAGTGTCCACAGAGCAGAGTGGTGGGCTTTTATACCTTCTGAGGCTCTTGAGGTTGTTTCCTGTTCCTGTTAGAGGTTTTGTATTTCCTGTGTCATGTATTTTGACCTGAGTCTGAGTGTGCCCTTTTGGTATTCTGATGGTGGTGGGTTAATCCTATTATGTCCCAAAATTCATATCCTGCTTCTCTGGGGCTGTGGCTGATGACTGTTGGATTTTTGTGTGTGAGGGATTGTTGATTCTAGGGATCTTTCTTTCTAATTCCAGCTTCCTAACTCCAATCTTGCTGACAAGATTATCACATCTGTGTTTCTGCAGACCTGGTTTCTGTCTGGGGCAGAGAGACTTGGAAGCGGGGGTTGGTTTCTGTCTTTAAAATCCTTTGGGGAAATATATTCTGCCTTTTTAATATTTCCCCAAATATTTCTTTCTCTGGCTTCTTCCCACAGAATTAACAGTGAAGATGCATGAATAATATTGCATAATGGGGGAAGAACAATCAAATCTGCAAATATATAGATCATTCAGGAAGCACTGTCTCCTACCATCTTCTTTAAAAATGATTTTTTCTGTTCGTAGAGCATCTTTTAATATAAAGATTGGCAAGCTATGCTTTGTCCATCCCTGTCTTGGGCTGCTTGTCATGAATGATATGATGCTTTCTCTCATATTTTTCTTGATTGACATCCTTACAAAATTGTGAAATAAGAAAGCGTGAAAGTGTTATCTTCGGTCTCTGCCCCTGGTCTATGGCCCTCTTTTTTCAGGGCTTCTTTATTAGGTTTTTGAAATGATAAATATAGGAACTGAATAATCAAATACCCAGTAATCCAATATCCTGAGTTTCACTGTATGCAGACATCAGAGAATATTCACGATGTCCAAATTATCATCAATCGGCAGATCCAGGAGCAGAGTTGCCACAAATTTCCTGGATCTGTTTTGTTCTGCTCCCCTCTGGGACTCTTCCGTTGCATCAATTATTTCCAGTGCTGCTGCATGCCCTGAAATATACACACAGCCAAAGCTTCTGTATTTTCTCTTCATTTTCAGTAAAGGTTTTTTTTCGTCAGCACACCAGGCCTCTCAACCTGACTAGAATTGTGATTTCCAAGCAAAAACTTGCTTGTATTTTCTTTCTCTCATGGTCCTGATGCCCATTGGAGGCCACATCTAATGTCTGTTTTTTGACTCAGAACTGAAAGTGGGAAGAGACACTGAGTTTTGCTTCTTGTCGTGGACAAATTACTCTGATTACTTTGCAGTTTCATAAGGTGATTATCCTCTGCTCTGCAGTGAGCAGGGACCTAATTGATTGTTACACTCAAGATGCCTAATGGATCCTAATGGTTTTCAGAGATTGGCGATGGAGTTATCCTAGAGCCTGGTGGGAAGTTCAGCCAAAACTCACCCCCCGATTATTGCTGAAATAGAAGAACCATTGTGGTATTTTTCCAGATTGAATCAGAGCAGCTTCTCCACTCTTGCAGACCTATTGTGCTCCTTAGTTTTCTGAGGAACTTAGGGAGCAGAAGAGATGCCTAGAGTACCACTAAAGGAGGACCTATCTTGAATATGTCACTCATCGGTAAGAGCTCATGTTTGAGCCTATATGTTGGCAATATGGATAACAGAAAAGAAATACTTTGACTCTCTTTGTGTCTGCTGAATGCCCCCTAATGAATCTGGATAAGGTTCGTGGTGGATTAAAATGTCTCTGAAAAAGTAGACATGGCATTGTGGTGATGACCAATGGGCAGATGAAGAATTTTGGCTGGTGGAGCCTCTCCAGATAAAGAGAGAGTGAGAGATTGCCCACCTCCACTGCTAGCAAGGAGATTGCAGGAATTATGGGTGACACATGAGTTGAGCAGCCAGGAGACAGGGAAGAAACAGTATATCTGCACCCACAGCCCAGTCTTTAAAGGACGCTGGGTTCGTTCAAAGCTGCATTTTCTTAACGACTTTTAGAAACAATTTACATTTAAAGAGAGATCTTCAGACCATCAGGAAGGGGAAAAAAGCCACTGGATACAACTGCTGCACCTGAGACTTGGCTTCCTTCATATAGGTAAGAGGACACATCAATGAATAGTTCGAAGTCTGGATTTTCAAGGGGAACATCAGTTAGGTCAGGCTGGGGCAGTTCTGCATCCTGGCTAAGGTGAAGGCAGTTGTGCAGGATGCCATCAGATTGTTCTGTGGGCAATAGGGTGACAGTCTTTTATTTTCTTCTTTGATTTCCTCCATCTTTTTCTTGATTTCCTCTGATTTAGTGATAAATGGGGTTCTCCCCATTAGTCTGGGACTACACTGGAAGTTTTTAAGAAGAAACTGGACAACCATTTGTCCAAAATGGTATAGGGTTTTCTGCCTCAGCAGGAGGTTGGACTAGATGACCTCCGAGGTCCCTTCCAACTTTATCATTATTATTATTATTATTATTATTACTTCCAAAGGACCCCTTGTGGCATGTATGCCCTGATTAGCTTCCTAATCGGCTCATTTGCCTCTGCCTGGATCTTATATTGAGGTATGCAAGGGGGTGGCCCTGCCTTTACCTGTATCTTAACTGGGTGGCACTCTTCAGTGGCACACATTCAGAGTCCAATCCCTAGGGAAGAAGGTAGGGCTTACAAATTCGGGTGCATTGAGTTTTCCTTACTTGGGGCTTGGGTGACAAGGCAGCGAATTTGTTTGATTGGAATGTCTAAGGTGAATCCACCTAGGGAGCATTTTATGGTAGCTCCCAACTTACATAAAAGGTCTATGCCTAAAAGTGAGAGAGGGGGTTGGGGATAAACTGAAGGAAAAGGGACCGATTTCCATATCATTAGTGAATTGAAAGAAGGCAGAGCGGAGGAGGGAGACACAAGGCCTAGAATCGATTAGCAAGGTTATTATTGGGAGGGGAGAGGGAAGCAAACGTGGTGGAGAAATCAAAAATCATTTAGATGCATTTCACCAATAGGGGACCAGAGACCAAATAGGTGCTAGGAGGAAGGGGGATTGAAACCAGACTGGCATGAACGGAATGGAAAAAGGAGAAGTGGTCTGGGAGAGGTGAGCTGAGAGCCACGCAGAGGCCTGTCAGGCTGGAGTCCAGTCACAGAGGCAACAACGGGGGAGGTATCAGAGCTCCTGTGTTGTAGGGGTCTAACGGGACCAGGGACCAGACAGGCACCAGGAGTAAGGGAGCCTGAAACCAGACTAGCATGAATGGAGGGAAAGGGGGGGAAGAGGTGAGCTGAGAGCTTTGCGGAGGCTGTTAGACTGGAGTCGAGTTTCAGAGGCAATGACGGGGGAAGGGTCAAAATGGGAAGCCTGCCTGTTGCTTCTTTTTTCTTGCTGTTTCCTGAGAGGTTTCTCTGCTAACTTTGGCAGGGTCCTTCCCCATTTCTGTGGATTTGACCAAATGAGATTTCTGCAAATGGACGTGCTTTGAGAGGATTTATAACTCTAAAGAAATGTAGAAGTTATATCCAGCACTGATCACATGCTTCCTGTTGTGAACCAGCCCCACAAACTTAGCAGAGAAACATCTCAGGAAGCAGCAAGAAAAATGCTCCATTTCACCAAATAGGGTGGGGGGAATTCATTCAGCCCCTCCCCTCCCCGCCAAAGTTAGCAGCGAAACCTCTCAAGAAGCAGCAAGAAAAAAGGAGCGTTTCTCTAAAAGGGAGGGAAATCCACCCATTGCCTTTCAAATTTTGCCGCTTCCCTGCTTCACCCACAGACAAAAGGGTTCTGTTGCTGGCTAGATGAAGGCTTTCCTGGTCCAACAGTCAGGTGAGCTGGGAGTCCCTTTGTGGTCGCCAAATTGTTAAAAGAATTGGCTCGAGTTCCCAGCCAGGAAGGACAAGAATGCTGCTAAATAAAAGAAGCTAGCTGCTGGAAAAGAAGGTTGTCTTTATTGGCAAGGACAGAAGTGATTTCAGTAATTGGTTATGGGACAGCTGACCAATTGGTTCGGTGAATAGATGGATTTTTATATATTTCAGGTGTTTCGCAATTTCGGGGCTTGAGTTAGAGTGTCTTTTGTTATTTAATCTATCTGGTGCTTATCTAGGGTCATGACTGGCCTCCCAGGGTAGGGTGATGATAATCTTATATGTTTGCTTAATCCTATCAGTTTGATTTAATTGGTTTCGGCTTGCTTCTATTCTGTTTATTTGGAGATTGCTATTGTAGCACTTACCCAGTAAATGGGGAAGTTGTGGTTTTATGAATGAAAAATTGTATCCATGAATGAAACTTAGTTTCATTCAGGCTGCTAGCTTGAGGCAGTCTCTTGACACAAAAGTGGAGATCGCTCCTTTGCTTATCAGTAAATTTATTATCCTTTTATTTTTGGCTGTTGCTGGGAAGAAGGGGAAGCTATTGCTAGGCTGAGAAGGGGAAGGGAGGGTCTTACCACACTTTTTTCTTTTTCTCATTTACTTTTTTTTCCTTTGAATGTATTCCTTGTTATACATGTAAAATATTTTAATAAAAACTATCTAAAAAAACTCCCAACCATTTATGCATCCAGTCCAAATTATTTCCAGAAGAAATTTGTTTTTATTTGCTTTTGAAGTCAGAGCTAACCTAAAACCTGGTGAGAGGCCATACCAGAGAGCAAGCACTGCTATACCTCCAAATTTTACCTACCCACATTTCCACAAAGTGGGGAACTTCCAATTATTTTTATTTATTAAATTTATATGCCACCCATCTTGCTAATCCAAAGAGATTCTGCAGCTTATGAATGCAATAAAATAGAAATATAAGAAACAATTACCAATATAGAAACAATTAAAATTACAGGAATGAAATAGAAAAAAAGATTTTGCTTTTCCTGGCAAAATTAAATTGAATGGGCCAGTTCTGTTGGATGAACATGTTCCTATATCCTACTGCAGGTGTCATGAAAACCTGGCAATAACCAAAAATGTTATTTCTGGTTAACTATCCAACAGAAGATCCTGCAGTTAAGATTATGTTTCTTCTTCTCAGGCATATTATCTAGAAGAGCAGCCAGCAGTGACAGGAATCCTTATTGTAATTATTATTTTTAATTCTACAGGTATACTTATGTTTCAAATATGAAGATGATCTCTTAATCTATAATGATTAGAATTTTGGAGAGTTCATTTGGCATCTTGTCATATGTTTTTAATTATTTTCCTATTGCTTCTTTCTTTACCTTTTATCTTAAGCTGCACACCTGATGTCCCTGGGAATGTTTAGTTGCTCTTTCAGTGCACAAGAGCAGATGGATTTAGTTTCACTTGGGTGATCCACTCTTGAAGGTACCTTCCTTTCTAAATGAGATTCCATTGTCTTCCCCAATAGGAATTCATGTTATGATGGTATTAGGAATGGAAAACATGCTTCCTTGTTCAGTGAGTTTCTATTTTTCTTGCTTAGAAAATAGGACACACATTTCTGGTGCAGCAAATATTCTTGCTGATCTCTAAAAATAAAATCACTTATTTTAAAAAATGACTGCATCTGATTTCTTTTAAAAAAAAAAAGAGCTTGCACCTATTTTCTTAACTGAAGATGATGACCTCTTCTGTCATTGTTTTATTTATTTATTTATTTTTTAAAAAAACCTGGTGCGACTCTTTGCAGCAGAAAGCTTTTCCCACCGGTGCTTCCTAGAATGGCATTATGGATCATACAGCGCCATTCCAGGAAGCCTGAGAGACCAAGCTTCTGGGTCACAAAGAGATGCTGTTGGGGTGCCTTGTACCTTTCAAACAATGAGTGTAGTTTCCTGTTTATGCCCCCACACCATTAATTGCTTTCCCCAAGGAAGGAGGCAAGCTCTAGTTGACCAGACCATTTGTCAAAACCTGACTGATTATAAATTACTTGATCTGCTCACATCTTGGCAGTGCCTGGTCCACTGGGAAGGAGTTAGCAGCTTTGCAAGGAGAACTCTCTCACAGACACATACCTTCTGCTTCCCTAATGTTCCTTTTGTGACATCTTGAGCTCTGGCAATGGAACCATGGCTCTTTAGCATCCAGGTTTCTGCTCCCATAGACAAATATCAAGGAGCTTCTTATACCAGGAAGATTTTAAGAAAATGGAGGTCAGGATGCTTCTTCACCACCAGTTGGTTATCTCTCATGCTAGCCCCCATCCCCATTAAAGGAAATAGGGGCTAAAATCAGGGGGTTGTAATGTAGATCCCTATCTCCCTCCTCTCACCCAATTTTCCACAAGGTTGAGATACTGAGTGGCTGGAGTTCACAAAAGTTGTTGGTTGGTTGTGAGGGACATGTTCCTTTTGGGGGCCTTGGGAGTTTCATGCAGGTTTGTATGTTTTTAACTGTTTTATTATTGTTGGTAAATCTCCTAGAGTTATGATATACAAGGTGGGTGGTTATATCAATCTTTTAAATAAATTTTGAAGCCAGGAGGTGAAATAAGGAGTTCTCTTTTTAATTATGGACTATGCTTTCTTCTGGAAGTTCGCAAAATTAGCACTAGAGGATCAATTTCTAATGAACAGATGACATACAGAGTTGATGTCTTTAGAAAACAGGATATCCAATTTCTCCTGCCGATCAAGGTAAAATAGCCATGGAGAGCAGAACACAATGACCAGAGGGAAGGAAATGTGCATGCATCAACCTATTATGGCCACTGAATACATTGTCTCCAGTATCATGGAGGGGTCTTATAATTTCTTTGTATGGCCATTCTTGTATCATGAGAAGAAGAAAAATGCTACTTTTATATCACAGTACTTAAACAAAACTGAAGGCTGCCTTTATGATAGGCTGGAGATAAGACGGAAGAAACATTGTGAAGATACATCCACAGCAGCTAGCAAGGCATTTTTGTGCTGTAGTTTCCAAGCTCTGAGGAAGAGCCCTAAAGTTCTGGAAACCATTGTAAAATCAATCTAAACTGGCCTTCTCAAACTGGATTCTTAGTTGATATTTAGCTACAATTCCCATAACTCTAGACCAGAGATGTCCAACCGTAGCAACTTTAAGACTTGTGGAGTTCAATTCCCAGAATTCCCTAACCAGCCTTGCTGATTCGGGAATTCTGGTACTTGAAGTCCACAAGTCTCAAAATTGCCAAGGTTGAAACCTCTGCTCTAGACTATTGATGATGACGTCTAAAGATAACAGGAGTTATTATCCAATAAAAATCTGGACATCCAAGGATAACAGAAATGAATTAGGGATATTTCACAATGTTATGTTTATTGAAGTGGGCTATATGTAAGTATATCCTTTCACCAACTATATTTTCTGAAGTTTTTGCAAAAAAGTCCTGTATTAATGTTCCTGCTCTACCTAGCTATGTTTGCAGGATATTATTTGGAGTTATTAGATATTTGTTGTGGGGAAAATAGGAGAAGGAAAAGTATTAGGCATGTTTTCTGCCTTGAGTTCTTTATAAAAATAATAAAGGCAGGATTTTTTTTTTAAAAAAAATCTAAAATCTAAGTCTAGTGGATTGTCCTCCATTTAAATCCATTGCCTTCTGTTTAGCAACGCGGGCACTTTTGTTCATTTGCTCATTGGCTGTAGCTCTGTGACAAGTCTTCCCTCTCTTAATTTAATTTATCCTTAAAGAGTTCTAGAGGATGGATTATGTATCTTAATTCACACTGAGGGGTATCAAGGATTGTTGTTAGAGTAAAAATGAGATCCAAGTAAAGTTTAAAAGCAGGAATGTCCAACTCTGGCAACTTTAAGACTCATGGAGTTCAACTCCCATAATTCCTCACGTCATCCAACTTCCTGTGAATAGTTAGGATCTCAGTGAAGGAGAATATAGCTCAGGGTTGATATGAGGGGCCCTTGGTGCTCTCTGAGCTTGCTTGTTTTCTTGCAGACGTTTCATTACTCTGACTAGGTAACATGACCAGTGCTAGTAAGGAGTGCTGTTTGCTGTCTGTTTATATTCTATATACTGACAGAATATAAACTGACAGCAAACAGCTCTCCTTACTAGCACTGATGATGTTACCTAGTATGGGTAATGAAATGTCTGCAAGAAAACAAGCAAGCTCAGAGAGCACCAAGGACCCCTCAGTTAGGATCCCCTCTACTGCAACTGCCTTTAATAATGATGACATCTCAACCGTTAATAGCTTGTGTTCGAATGGAGCCATGGGAGAGGGGGAGGGGATGCTGTATAGACAATGTGGAACTCCATTTACAGGTAGTCCTTGACTTATGGACATAATTGGGCCTGGAATAATGGTCATAAGTGATTGTGGTAAATCAAAGCACCCACATGACTGGAAATAAATTTTTGGCTTTTTTTAGTGGGTAGTTGTTAAGCGAGTGCCATGGTTGTTAAGCAAACAGAAGTGAATCTAATCCTATAAATAGGAAATCAGCAAAAAATGCCAGAAACTGTTAAAAAACATGATAAATTATGGTCATGTGACAGGAACATGGCAACGGGTTGTAAAGCTGACCCACATGCAGTCATGTGACCATGTGGGGGCATTGGGTGCTTTATGAGCCCTAAAGCACCCGTTCCATGGCTATTGTAATTTTGGTTGTAAAACAATCGGTTATTAAGTGATGTGACACTTAAAAAATCTGTTCAGATCTGGATTCAGAAACAGAACCACATTCCAGTCTATATTTTAATCTACAAGGTGAAACCTGGGTGAATTTGCCTTGGATTGAATGAAGTCCTTGAATGTCTATAACTGAGACACGCCTGCCAAATCAGATCCTTCAGAGCAAATATCAGACTTCTGCCTTCAGTCTATGTAACAGAACTGTTTTGAGATCAGTAGTTGTGCTGATCTGTAACAGTAGAAGCAGTGATCTAGTGATACCTTAT
The DNA here is from genome assembly GCF_001527695.2 of Protobothrops mucrosquamatus. Classification (NCBI taxonomy): domain Eukaryota; kingdom Metazoa; phylum Chordata; class Lepidosauria; order Squamata; family Viperidae; genus Protobothrops; species Protobothrops mucrosquamatus. Next base: position 71,414 of record NW_015386828.1, read on the forward strand.
ACATGAATAAATTTATCATCACTTCTCCCAAAAGTACTTTTCCAAAAGGCAGCAGGACTTTCTTGTTATTTTTTTTGTTTGTTTGAAAACATTTTGCTCCTCATCCAAGAAGCTTCTTCAGTTCTGAAAATTCTTGGGCTACCTTTGTGGATGAGAAGCAAAATGTTTTTCAAACAAACAAACCAACAAACCAACAAACAAAAGAAATTCCAGTTCCCTTTTGGAAAAAAGTACCAACCGTAACATGGATGATTGCGAATCTCCATAGACACTTATCACCCCTTCCGTTTTTGTGAGTCTGTTACTCCATCAAGTGGATGCAGAATAGTGCTGAAGGCAACCACTTATCAGCTCCCCCCACCTCAATAATCTTAATTTTTAATTTCTGTAATTCCTATGTTATTAAATATACAGAGAGGGCAACTGATCTATTTTCTGAGCAAGGGTACCTGTATGACTCACAGTTGCTCTCTTTTGCCTGTTCTGTTCCATGTTTTATCGTTGACATCAAGCAGATCGGGAGGGCTTTTATGTTTTCCTGATGGGATTTTCTCTGCTAAAGCAGCAATGCTGAACTGTCTTTCCTTCTTTTGCTAATGTTCTCACTTCGCTACAGAAAGAAAATGCACTCCCTCCCCATTTAAAAATAAATAAATAAATAAATGTAGCCACAGATTGACAGGCTTCCAAAAAGATCACACACACAAATCTGCTATTTGATCCTGCAAAGTAAATATTGTATGGGTCAGCCCCTGTTGATGAATCTCAAGTGTCTGTTAAAGTAGGGGAAAGAGAGTACTTTAAAAACTAGTTGGGAAAAGAAACACCCTTTGTATCAATGGAGTGGCTGGGTTCTTTTCTATCTAGCACAGCTTGACCTGCTTATGCAAAGGAATATGTGAATTAGTATTTCTTTCAAAAAGAATACAGAGCCTAAAAGCTTTCCTCATGTTCCTTTCATTTAACTCTCAAAGTCCAGGGCTTGTATGGGAAACAGCAAACTATACACTGTCAGAGCTTCTAATGAACATTATCGTTTTCAATTAAAACAAAAAAAAAAACCAAGATAACTCCCTTTCTTGATTTTTCAGTAAGTTAACATGCTGACGACAATTAGTATACCGTCTGATCTATTCTTTTGGCCCTGGGGTGAAAAAGAAAAAAAAGCACATTGTTCTAGTAGTGGCTAGAATATTCAAAACCTTTTTCATTTTGGTATTACTGAATACAGAAGAGCCGAGCTGGTTTGAGTTTTGCAGCCAATTAACACTGGGATAAAAGAATTCAGGCAAGCTGCTTGCATACCTTTTGCAAAAACCCAGTTTGTTCATTCAGTTCAGAGATTTGAATGTGAGCTCAGGAGCTTTTTGAATGTATGTTTATGAGAATCTGTGCCTGGGACAATTTTGCACAATTTAAAGAGTTTATAAGCTTGACCATTAATAACCTTCTGTGTGATTAAACCCCCCCCCCCAACTTTTGCTTTACTGGCTCTATGATTGAAAGCTAATTTTTTAAAGCCTCCCAGAGCTTATTTAAGGCTTAATAATGGCAACCTAGTATTAGAACTCTGTATATTAGCACCCATTAAGAATTCGTTTAGTGTTCTTGATTAGCACAATATAGAGCAGCTTTTCAATGAGAGAGTATTAGTAACTCATTCTTTCCTGCTGAATCACATCTACTTTGATATTAAAAAAGAAGGATTGAAGGAAATTATAATCATGCAGAAGTTAAAAGTGGCAATCATTCACTGAAATTAATGCAGTCACACTGCTACTTGTAGTATTGATATTGCCATCACATAGTCTCTTAATAATATGGAAAGTAAATAGAGAGGAATATAATCCACAAAATAGAACATTCCTGATTAGAGCAGAAATAAAAGTACTTAATCATTATCTACGTTTCATGAAGCTCTGTTGATGAGGGTAAATCCTTAAATTCCACTGTGCAAATGCTACCTTTTGATTGAGCATAATCAAAATAAATTAGTATATTGCAAATCTGCATGAGTATTCATAAATACACAAAACCTTATGAACACTTTACCTCCCATTCACTTTTCTATTTGGGAAAAATATGCATTGCTTGTTAATGAAGAAGTGCATCTAAGTAGCATTCAGGAAGAAATGGTGGAGGCTAATCCCATATAATTTATCCTCTAGCCATATTATTATTTTATAAAGTTTTCATCCCCCATCTCTCTCTCTCTCTCAGCCCAATGCAATTCACAAGGTTGCTGTTGTGGGGAAAATAGAAGGAGGAAGGTATATTGGATATGTTCACCGCCTTAAGTTATTTGCAAAAATAAAAAAATAAAAAAAATAAAAGTGAGATATAAATGAATACATATTTGTAGGCCTGTGCTTTTTGCTTTGTAGTGATGGAATCAAACCCATCATTAACATTCTAATTCAGTCTGGAAAATGTTCTTTTTTCTGAAAAACATTTTCTGAAATGAAGATTATATTTCTAAGATAAAAAAGCCTTTAAATGCATAGATACAATACATCTACAAATGTTGCACATAAAGATTTATTCTAAGATGACGGTAGGTACATATTAACTATGCTATCAGAATAGCTGAAAACATCTAGAGAAAACTATCAAAAGTTTTCTTTCACAGATTGTAATTTTTTTTTCTAGGATTCTTTTTTCTTACTTGAATTTTAAATTGTCACCAATATCCTTGATAGCTTTGATGCCCTCCTTCTTATGTAACCCTGGCAATATTTAATTATCAGCCAAAAATTTAATGAGCCTACTCTTCAAATTTTGTGTTCCAACCCTATCACAACACTAAGTTGTGTAAAATCTACTGTATGCTACTTTCTCATTTCTTTTTTTTTTGGGGGGGGAGAACTAAATCAAGTGACCTGTTGTTGCTATTGTCATAAGGATGGGTGTATCTAGAAGCGTATTCATATTCCCTTCCTGTGATTACAACTGTATCTTTCATGGCCATTTGTCTTCTGCATTAGGACTAGAACCCAACATTCTTTCATGTTTGTCCTCCCTCCCCCATTTTAAAGCAAATTGGAATGTAGGTTGTGGCCTTTCTATCTTTTTAAAAGTTGCCTTTATGAATGTGTGTGTGTGTGTGTGTGTGTGTGTTTATGTATGTATGTGTGTATAGATGCATACATAGGACCTTAGATATCACTACTATCATATCACTAGGGGTGACATGATAGCAGTGTTCCAATATCTAAGGGGCTGTCACAAAGAAGAGGAACTCAACCCATTCTTCAAAGCACCTGAAGAAGGACAAGAAGCAATAGGTGGAAACTTATCAAGGAGAGAACCAACTTAGAACTAAGGAGAAATTTCATGATAGAACAATTAACCAGTGGAACGGTTTGCCTCCAGAAATTATGGGTGCTCCATCACTGGAGGTTTTCAAGAAGAGATTGGACAACCATTTGTCTGAAATGGTATAGGGCAGGATTCCTCACCCTGGGTTGTGGCCCACTACTCCCGACATGTTCGTCTCCCACTCGCGTATCCACACGTGTTTCGAAGGCAACACGATCGTCGCCGATGAACGCGAGTACGTACTTTGAGGTGAACACGAGTACCACTGATGAACGCTAGCACACAATTCGAGGGGAACGTACACGGGCGGCGAATGTGTTTACCTCGACGTGCACGAACACGTACGGGTGGAAGTGTCCCAACTATCCCCTCTCTCCCTCCCACCGGGCTGCCAAGCCAGAAAGGTTGGGGATCATTGGCATAGTGTTTCCTCCTAGAGCAGGGGATGAACTAGAAGACCTCCAAGGTCTCTTCCAACTCTGATATTCTGTTGTTCTGTTACATACATTAGGACGCTATTGTATTAATTAGAACAGCAAAACAAAATCAAGGTTGAAAACCTTGACCCTAGCTTCCTGTGTGCTAGATCAATATTAATAACACTCTGGAAGTAAATGACCCAATTTTTTTGAAAGCCAACTTTTGAATATGGGGACCAAAAAGCCCAAGCACTTTCTTTTCTTTCATTTTTATATATTCTTGGAAGGATGATAGCTGGTAATATCATAACACATCCATTCTGTTAAAATACTTGTTCAATATACCGTTCGTGACAAAGGACAGGTTTGTTTTAATATCAAAACCGTCAGTTTTTATTTGAAAGTTCAGATATGTTAGCATTCATCTGACTCCTGTCACTTTGGCTTTTCTTCATCTCTAGTTTTGTGAGTGATATCCTCAGTGGAGAAAGTAAACCGTAATAAATATTTATGCCCCAAATCCAATACAGATAGTATTATAAGGAGGAGTTACTTGCAGCTGTGCCTGAATCTCGGGAGAATTTTTATCTGTGGGGTTTTCTTGGGAATCTGGTGGCCTGGAATCTCTCTGAGAGTGACAGTATTCATAATACTGCATATACATAAAGAGGATATGCAATCCTAAAAGAAGGAACACCTCTTTTCTGACATGTTTCAAGCCACCTCTAAAAGGGAAAAGGGCATCTGTATTTGTGCTGAGAAGAAAATACTGTACATCATCCTTTCTGTCATGACAATTCAACTTAGCTGCTTTGTGCTCACCTTGCATTCTTTACGAAAGCAGAACAAATTCAAGGAAATGAAAACCAGAAGCCCTAATCTGAGTACCAGAAGTGTCTTGGCTTACTAAAGTACACTTCGGACTACTGAAAATAGACTGAAAAAGTCCACCTATTATGGTAGGACAAACTTAACACAAAGAACGAGTTGCCTTAACTGAGCCAACACTGAGTACCGTAAACCATAAGCCTTTCATCTACCTCTGTACCCTCATAGATCAAATGATAAAGACCAGCTGTGGCTTCCAACTTCTGGCTAGCTAAGAGAAAGAAAGTTAGGAATCCTGGTTCAGATATCATTATAAACAAGCTATGAAAGGGACTTTCACAGTTTGCACTGCTGGTTCTCAGTCCTTATTAAATATGAGTGGTTCTCCCCTTCCATTGGGTTGAATGAGATCCTTCAAAAATGGTGCTTTGCAACACCCAGGAGCCTGTATGAACTAGCTTCTTCTAATTGTTAAATCAGCTGGTGCTGCTTCTATATTCATGCAGCTACTTTCTACATTTTTTCCCAACTGTCTCTGTAAACAAGTTCATAATTTTTCTAGCTTTCTCTTCAAACAGGTTCAGGTTCTGCTCAAATGTGCACAAACAGCTGGAAGCAGCTTCGTGCATGTTGTTTGTGTTGCAAAGCACCTCTTTAGAAGGATTTGTAGAGCCTCGTTGAACAGGATATTGTGGCTGGACTCATACTGTCTGTCTCATTAAATCATAATGTCACTTGCTTGTTCTGGGCTTAGTGTAATATGTGAATTCCGTCCTCTGTTCATGATTTTGGAACAAGGCCTTGGTGGCTTTGCTAGCCACTTTTTAAAAACCCTGGCTTAATACTTTATGTGGATAAAATCTATGAAAATAAGCCCTAAAGGCCAGAAGCCCAAGTCAACTTGCCACATTATCTTCTGATTGCTCTTTAGCGTTTGAATCTTTTGGTTCCACCCAGAGACAAAATATAAACTCCAGAAGAATTGCTAATTCCTCAACATCTGTTTCTGCATTTGTACTTATAGTATGTGTTTATATGAGTATTTGTGTGTGTGTGTGTGTGTGTGTGTGTGTGTGCAGGTGTAGAGGTGTAGGTGAAAGTGTATTGGGGAAGACTCCTGAGAATACCGTGGATGTTCAAGAAAACAAACTGATAGATCATTAAACAAATCAACCCAAAATTCTCACTTGAGGCCCAAATGACCAGGCTCAAATTACAAAGAACAAATGGGTTCTTTAGTTGCATTATGCAAAGGTCCAGCTCTCTGGAGAAGACTCCAGTGTTGGGAAAGATGGAAGGAAAGAGAAGAACGGGATGACCAGCAGCAAGATGAATGGACTCAGTTATAGTGGCAATGAGTGCATTGTTGGAGGACCTGAAAAAAAAAGATTAGGGATAGATTGTCCTGGGTAAAAAGCTCTCTGTGTGGTAACTAGGAGTAAAAAATGACTTGATGGCACATAATGAATCGAAAACTTATTCATACTATTCAAATTTAGTTAAGCTATAGCAGTTCCATTTGATTCATATAGTCTCTGTAAGAGATGACCAGGCTGAGCCTAATGGAGGAGTCAAACGTGTCATTAGTCTTGAGTCCCTTCGCCCCCACAAGAGATTTAAATCAGCCCATCTTACATTCCATTGACTCTTATCTACTGCCAATTTGCTTTGACCCATTAGTGGTTCAGAGTCCTGTAGAAAGCATTAGCAAGCAATACATCTTTATACCCATTTGAACTGCCTGGACCTTCTGATTACCCTGGCACTTGACAGTCTCTTTCTCTACTATTTCCTTTTTTTTTTTTTTGCAATATACAAGAATGACAAGATGTGGACAGTATTTCTTGACTTCCCTGTATGGACGCTGACAAAATCTCAGAAAGCTCTCACCTTCAAAATGATCCATGTATAAAGTCAGACTTGGCAAATTAAAATGGAAGTGGAAGTAATAATAGTGAACCAAATTGGTCAGTTTTATTCTACTTATTCTGTCTTCTTTTTCAGGTGTGTGTATGGCACATACAAAACTTGATCGCACATCAAAATAATTCGGTGTGGAGGTACCTATTGATGAGATAAAATGGCCAGACCCTTTCTGAGAATAAACCATTCAATTTACCTTTTGCCTCTTAGTTTTTAGCATTTTCCTCTTAAAAATCAATTCACATTTCAAGTCTATTCAGCTACTCTTTCTCACTGGCTTATTCTGAGATTCTACTTTAGGATTTTTTAAAAAACGTTTTCATACCAGTGTAAATATAGGAGTTCTGTTAGTCCTAGCGCTATTTCTTGTAAGAATTGCACTATTAAAGTTTTAATTTAATTTAAATTTAAGAAATATTTGAAAGTACAACCAAGAAAAATAGCAGAAAAAGAAAAAAATGAAGAAAAAGAAACGGAAGGAAGATTTACAAGATATGTAAAACTGAATAAGAATTTTCAAAGTCACATTAGATTACTATATACAGTGAACTTATATCAATGTAGCACTTCAAAACCATTATTAGCATCAAATCAATATGCAATAATTAACAAAGACAGCCAGTGTAATAAGAAGCTTTAGCCAGAATGAACAATTAATAATAAAAGTTTCTATCTAATCAAAGAAAGTCTATCCTTATTGTAGTTAATAAAGCCAGATCCAATATTCTGAAACCTTATGTTAAGAGAATCCCAAACTTCAGATGTGGTACAAGTCCATGGGCATTACTATTGTTTTAATCATGGTTTTCCTGTTAGCAAGAAAACCACTATTTGTACCCTCCCCCCACACACAGACATTGTTTTATACACCGTATTCTAAATTTTGCTGAAATTGAAAATGACTGTATTAACAACAGATAGAGCTTGCTTTCACACAGCTTCAAAATACAGGTAGTCCCCAACTTACGGCCATTTGTTCAGCGACCTTTCAAAGATACAACTGTGCTGAAAAGAAGGAGTTATGACTGGTTCCAAAAATTACATCCATTGCAACTCCTTGTGGTCACGTAATTAAAATTTGAGTGCTTGGCCATCTGTCCACACTTATGACTGCTGGGGCATTTCAGCTCTTCCTATGTGTCTGATCTTTCCTCTATGTCTGCCTTTTTGGTTGCCCTGCATTCTGACACACCCCTGCTTTTCCCTGACCCTCCCCCCCAAATACAGTAACTTTCACTACTTCTTCCTCCTGCTGGTGGGCCAGAAGCCAGATGCTGGGCGAAGGTGCCTCCCCGGGATGTGCATGGCAGCAGAGCCTCATCTGCCAAAGGAAGCTTATCAGGCTTGGCTGGGGAGAGGACAGCAGGATGGCATGGGGTGGCACTCTCTGTCCCTGGGTGAGGTAGGAGAGATGGCAGAAGCTTCCTGGGCAAAAGGGAGGCTGTGAAAGAGGGGGCTGCATGGGGTGGTGACAGAACTGGCGGAAGCAGAGCAATCAGGCTTCTTGGAGGCCCAGAGCACACTCTGCGGCTCATATTTGAAGTAGTCCTGGAAAACCAGCCTGAGGGCTTCAGCAAGAGATGGAAGACAGCTCAATCCAATCATCTAATAACAGATTAGATGATTGGATTGAAAGAAAGAATTAAAGTGTTAAGAAGAACAATGCTAGTTATCGGGGCAATTGCTATAATTTTTGATCTACCGTACTTCTGTGCAATAAAGCCTATTTTATTTAAGGGTCCAGACTGAAGAATAAATCAGTGGACAAGTACTAAGGCAAATGATAAAGTGATTTTCCCCAACTATTTTTAAACCCTATGGAATATGTCTGAGAGATTTAAAATGTTTCAAATGTGCAGATAATTCATATTAAGTATTTCCTGTTTTATTTTTATTAACTCACACTTAGTACCAGGAAGGCAACTAGAAAGGGCAGACAGATAACAAAGTCATATATTATACCTTAATTGAGGGAAACCTGGCTTTGAAATTGAGCATGATGGAAGACTACATTGTTTTTTTTAAAAAAATTAACTCAAGTGAAATGAGAGGCCTGATTTACACATTCTGTATCCAAGAATAATCAATAACCTTCGCAAGTACGCTCCAGTAATTCCTTTAATCTCATCCATCCACCTGAGCTATCATCATCCCCATCGAAATTCCTTAACCTTACCAATCATTTTCATTTTTAGTCTAGCCCATCCTCTATTTGCTTCTTGTCTCCCAATGTCTCTGAACAAGTCACAACTAAAGCTGAGAAATATAATTGATAATAAGTAAAATAACAAAGAAGATGACGAGAATGTCTCTGGAGGAGGGAGTGCATCACTGTGTCCTTCCAGGTAGGAGGTACCACCTCCTCCGTCAAAGAGGCCAACATCATGGCATAGACCAACCTCAGATCACCTCCCTGGATGCTTTTACAGCTCTGGAGGGCCCTGAAACGGCCAATTTGACAGCATAGAGATTTGTGTCCATCAGAAGTTAGTGGTTCAAACTCAGCTTATACCCTGACTGCCCAGTCAGAGTCCATGTGAAACTGAGTGACTGTATCTGTCAGAATAATTCTCACAGTGCCCCCTCCCAACAAATAGTCCAAACTGCCCTTCGTACCCACAAGGACTGGGTCACTCTGAAAAGTGCCATTGGATGGCAATCTGCATATGCAATAAAAGCAGAGAAGAATTGTTTTTTCACCAGCCTTATCACCAAGAGACTTCCTCCAGCAGTGCTTCAGGTGTAGCTTCTGTCATCTGAAGTTCCTCAGTAAACCAAGAGGCACCAGGAAATTGGTGGACAGGGAGAATTCACCAGTCTTCTGGAAGATCAAGGGGGAACTTATGATTTGGGGGGGGGGCTGGAACAAGCTGGCTAAGAGTTCTGCCAATCATTCTGCTGGCTCAAGTTTTATCAGTCTGGAATGCTGGTAAACCTTGGTCTAAAAATATCCTAGATGACCAGTTAATGGGATGGAAGATGGGACAGGATGAAGCCAGAAGAATTTTCTTAATATCTACCATAAGCTTCCTCTTGATTCACTCATTCCTCTCTGTTGGGTTATTTTTGGACATGGTTCTATCAATCTTCAGAAAGCTCATTAGACCCATATTCAGAAACAGCCCAAATTTACAGCTTACCAATGCAGAACATCTCTGTCTAGCAACATGTTACTTGATCAACCTGAAAGCTTGCTAAAGCCTATACCACAGGAACCCACCCCCACATGCACTCATTCAAGCATGCCGAGTCACATTTTAAGGACAATTGTGTATTTGCCCCACTGGGTGCTGATGCTGGGTGGAAGGGGAACAAAACCAGGAGAATCACTTTAAATTGTCCCACAGTAAAGACACACCCATTCATCCATTACTGAGGCAGATTTGAATTCTGCCTCTGGGGCAACACAATAAAGCTGGCATATTTTTCTGCCAACTCAAGGACCAGGGGAATGCACATTAATGGCCATGAGGAAGACCCCATTGAGTGATTAGCATTTTAACCACCTCTTCTTTTTGCAGCTTTCAGCAGTTCAATAGGCATTTCATTCATTTTCAATCTGACAGCTGATTTATTACCTCTCTTGCTTTACTTTCTAATGGAGTCAGTTCCTGAATATATTCTCTTCCTACAGATGTTTCTGTCATTCTGTAATTCTATTTGAAAAGGGTTTCCATGTATCTTTGCATATTGCTGTCTCGGTTAGAACTCTTCCATAATTACTCTTCCTCAAGTGTGATATTTTTTTCTGTATTTATTGACATTTTTAAAAAAAATTGAAATCTTTTGTCCTTTCTCACTTGTCATTGAAAGCCTGCAAGTTCGGTTGTTACGTGTTCTCCTTATTGACGCTTTTTTGCAGGCTATTGTGACTGCTTCTTCTGAAATCCATTTGTTTCTCTTTTTTTTCTTTTTGAAATGTGTGGGGATTTTTTCCCCCTCCATCTCAGTTTCCACAATGCCTCTTTTCTCAGAATTCCACCAGTTTTCTTTTGCAATAGCATCCTAAACACTTCCCTGTAATAGAGGAATTGTAATTGAATAAAATCAAAACAAATTTTAAACTCCTAGAAAAACCTGTCAAAAGCAGACAATTCCATGCTTGTGCTTGGTAGAGAGAGAGAGATTTGGAGATGAAATATTTTTTCACTTTTGTGTAATAATTACTATATTGTGAATTGCTCACAACCCATAGATGCAGGTTGCTCTGCAAGCTTTAAAAAGACATCCCTCCTTCCCAACTCCACAGAGATATTGTGGATGTCTATTGATTTCTAAAGCTTAATTGTCAGCATAGATCAGAGCATTTCTTAAGCACTGGGTATAAATGAATTTTATTCCATTTTTTCTTCCTTTTGAGATGGTAGAATTGCAACCCAAGGAAAACATTTGACTTTTGTGCAGAGTTTCCATAATGCTACATTTCTATTTTTCCACTTATATGTGCAATTATTTTTCCTTAAAACAATTCTTCAACTTGGCCTGACAATGTATCCTTTGCAGGACAGTTAAGGATATGGATTAAACAGCATAATCCCCAAACTTGACTTTTATAATGAACTTACATTTATTGTCTTCAGATGAGAAAATAATTACAAGAGAAATGATCACAGGTGGCATTCTGGATCAGACATAATCTGACCAAGAGGGTGATAGAAATTCCCCAACATTTCCAGATCACATTCCACCTGCTCAGAGATAAGCATGAAGTCCAAGATATGACTGATTACATATGTCAGGCCAAAGATTACCTGAGACAAACCCTTGGTTACCATGGAGGCCTTAAACCTAGGCTAGGCCCGAACTCACTCCACAAACAGGAAGATTTTGAACGCTGAAAAACAAAGGTATCCTATTTAGCAAAGTCAAAAAAAATGACTTTAAGTGGGAAGAAGGCTTCATAAACCAAAATCTACACATCACTCAGCATCTCCCCACCTCCATTTTAATCTACCAGCCTTGAATGACATTCCTTTCAATATCTGTCATGAAGAATATCAGTGGGGTGGCTTTATTTTGTCCAGATGGCTTCTACTGGCATCAGGTTGGGAAATCGAAGAACCAAACGAGGTTTCATCCAACAGGTCTCTCCCTACATTTTGATGACAGGGTAATCTTGAGCAACATGACAAAGCGATATTAACTGCAATTTCAAATCTGTTTACATCCCCTCCACCTTCCATCACTTTCTTCCCTTTATCACTTTGATCACTATCACACATTCAAAGAAAACAATCCAACAGATGTAGAAATTTCTGTGATTTCTGAATCACTAGAGAATAAAATAGCTCTCTGCTAACCCATAGGATGCTCCTCTTGAAAGAGAAGGAAGCATACAAAGAGAACATGCGAGAGAAACAGGTTTCCCAGCTCTACTTCATCCATTGCAAAGCTTTCATTCCCTTGGACTCACATTATTGAAAATCCAATTATTTTACCAGTAAAATCCTTATTTAAAAAGCCAGGTTATTACTATCTCTGTTCTAAGTCCAGATGTGCAAGGGAGGCATCCTTACCATAGAGGAGAGATAAGGGTGATGCAGGTTGCCTGGACATTTGGACATTTCACTTCCTTGTGCAGCCTTGAGTTTTTCCAGCTGTTAAAAGTGCCAGGAGAGGGTGGGAAAGGAGGTCTGAGAAAGAAGGGCAAAGGAAACCAACGTGATTGATGTAGGAGTAATTTGTTTTGCAGCACTAGAAGCATGCAGTGAGCTAGAGAAAAATAATAATAGAGCAATTCAAAGAAGGACTTCTAGAGAGAGAGGTATTTTAAAAGAGAATATTTATTAGAAAATTGCCTTTGGACAGGAAATACCTGTAGGGGGCTTGCAAAAAGTTAATGGGGCTGTTATAGCAGCACAATCAAAGCCTCCCCTGGATGCACACGTGTGATGCTGATGCATGTACCAAAGGAGTATGGCTTTGTTCATGCTGTTGTGACATCCTGACTATTTTGAACTCCCCGAGTATGCTACTATACCTGGTCTAGCTATATTCAGAGTAAAAGAATGTGTGGACAAATAGTCTGCTGGACCACAAGGAAATGTCTACTGGAGAACAGAGAAACTGAGGGAAGAAGGAGTGAAGCTGGAATTGGTGACAGTCCTGAGAGTATCAATGCAACCCAGTGATGGAGAATCTTTTGGGCTTTGTGTGTCAAAAATTCAGGAAATGCCCAGCACTCTCCAGGATCTGCCATGGGTTGCTTCATACAATGTCTATTGACATATCCCTGTCTCCTACTTGAGGCTGCTCTAGTCACACAAGGCCTTCGTTCTTGAAGTAGCCTTGTACAATGCTCTCCTAAGGCCTCTGCAGCCTCTGAAAACTTCATAAAAGTTTATGAGGCTTTCTCAAATGATTTTCTGAGCAAAGTCCTTTCACATGACTTCTAGAGGATCCAGAGGCAGTGGGAGAGCGTACCCCATTCTTTCACAGCCTCTGAAAATCGCACAAGAATAGGTGTGCTTCCAAAAATAGCAGTTGTCCGATATTGGTGAATGCTGGTGTGTCACCCAAAACATAAATGACATGTGTGTCACAGGTTTGCGATCACTGATATAGCTGAGCAAGGACAGGACAGGGAGGGTCAAAGGCAGAAAGGTAAAGGCATAAACAAGAGGAATCCCCACACAAAGAGATTCAGCTACCTTTATTGCTCCCAGTGGCCAGGAAAATGGCTGCCGAGTTTCTTGAAGTATTTTAGAAAGAGTGCTCTGCACAGACCTAGTTCTAAGCACCTGCCATAAAAGAGAATCCTACTCATCTCAGCATGCTTTTGGTCTCTGCTGTGAGAGACTGAACTGCTTTCAGTACAAGCAGTATTCTTCTGCAGGATCCATTCCTTTTGCTTCCTCTGTAGTGGTGTCAAATAAGAATTACTTTGTCTTATTGGGGTAAGGCTTATTAAAAATTTCTGTTACGCTCAAGAGACAATGCAGGAAGGACATTTGCTTTCCAAATGTGTAAAATGAGACTCACATTAAGACTGGATTGCATCTAATCCAGGTCAAGACCATTTTTCTGCAGGCAATAATTTAAGCTGCACTTTTATGTTATATTATTCATTGACTTATCACAGTAGGATGCTTTGATGCCTAGTAATAAAAAATAAAAAAGAGCCTCAGCCACTTATAGAACAATGGAACAAGCACAGGTAGGAGAGGTTGAATTTCTTCAGGAAACAGAAGGCATCTTTTGCAATTAAACAACAACAACAAAGCTGGGCAGATGGGCTGCCCAGCATGTTCTGACAAAGTCTTTCTCTTCTTCTCCACCTACTGAGAGAGGAAGAGAATGATTTGCTTTTGTTGGAGAAGTTGGTCTCCACAAGTTCTCCTCCTGTTTCTGCCAGCTGCTACCAGAGGTGAACTTCTGGGATTTTTATCAAAGCAAATATTTGGGAGAGACAAGTTATTTGATGGACTGTTATTATGTATTGTGAAGGAGTTGTGTATTGTTTTGGAGTGTTTCTCAACTCATCTTCCTCTCTGCCACAGGCTAGACGTTTGAGTTTAAGAGTTGAAACACATGTGGAAGTCAGCCCCATGGATGAGGCAACAGATTGGGGCAATTTATTAATGGAAGCATCATGAGTGAGGGATCCAAAAGATTAAGAAAAATTTTTTTTTTTGAATGGCATGAAGAGGCATATACTTCCATGGAAAGTTTATTTTTTCTAAAAATACTAGAATCTAGGTTGCAGTTGTTGTTAGTTGCGAAGACATGTCCGACCCATTGCGACCCCATGGACAATGTTCCTCCAGGCCTTCCTGTCCTCTACCATCTTCTGGAGTCCATTTAAGCTCATGTCTACTGCTTCAGTGACTCTATCCAGCCACCTCATTCTCTGTCGTCCCCTTCTTCTATTGTCCTCAATCTTTCCCAGCATTAGACTCTTCTCCAGTGAGTCCTTCCTTCTCATTAGGTGGCCAAAGTATTTGAGTTTCAACTTCAGGATCTGGCCTTCTGGCAGTCAGGGTTGATCTCCTCTAGGACTGACCGGTTCGATCACCTTGCAGTCCAGGGGACTCGCAGGAGTCTTCTCCAGCACCATAGTTCAAAGTCCTCAATTCTTTGGTGCTCAGCCTTTCTTCTGGTCCAACTTTCGTAGCCATACATTGCAACTGGGAAAACCATGGCCTTGACTATACGTACTTTTGTTGGCAGGGTGATGTCTCTGCTTTTTAGTATGCTGTCTAGATTTGCCATGGCTTTCCTCCCCAGGAGCAAGCGTGTATTAATTTCTTTGCTGCAGTCCCCATCTGTGGTGATCTTGGAGCCCAGGAAGATAAAATCTGTCACTACCTCCATTTCTTCCCCATCTATTTGCCAGGAATTGAGAGGACCAGATGCCATGATTTTGGTTTTCTTAATGTTGAGTTTCAAGCCAACTTTTGCACTCTCCTTCTTCACCCGCATCAAGAGGCTCTTTAGTTCCTCTACAATTTCTGCTATTAGAGTAGTATCATCTGCATATCTTAGGTTGTTGATATTTCTCCCAGCAGTAGAACCATGTTAGTCAGGTGGCACTTTTTCAGACTAATAATAAAGAATATGATTTTTCAATAATCACTTAAATGGGAAATAAAAATTGCACTACTTTATCTATATGGTCATCTAGAAAAGTCACTTTTGTTGTTTTCAACATTTCTGTACCACATAATAATTGTAAGTAATTTGAATCAAACTCTAAACCACTTTTTATGTTGTGATCATTTTCCAAACAAAATGAACTTTATCTTGGATGCAGGAGTAAATGCACCAATTTAACCTGAAGGATATTTGGATATTCTATTTAATATCCTGATCTGAATATAATTTCTTTTTATATGCATATAGAAAATATTTTTAGATTATTTTTGTTATCTCATTTCTTGATTTTAAATGTTGTGGCACATGGAATAGATGCTTGAGAGTCTCATTTTTTAAAAAATGTACACATATTGTTTAAATTGAATGTATCTTGCTTGAGTAATTATGATTTTATTGAACAGATGGGACAGGAAAATGGTAGAATATTTTCATATTATCAGGAACATAGATTTATCGTTGTCCGTGGTATTGGATACAAGAAAAAAAAATATTAGAGGTTGCATCATTGTATACGCTTCTCATTAAAAAACAATAATTGGTGAACATTAAACCTCTAAGGGAGAAAATTAAAGAATCATTAATTCTTTATGTAGCTCATCCATCTTCTGAACAATATAGCCTTTTAGTTTCTGCTAAATATTAAATTAACAAGTTGTATTAAGATAAATGAACCAATATAATATCATATATTATATTCCTTTTTCAGGGGAAAGTGTATAGAAAACTTAAATCAGTTACCAAGCTCTTCAAATTCTATAGTTCCAAATTCTAATCTCTTATCAAAAGATTATGAAACAGATTTTATAGTTTCTTGTTCTCAGAAACTCTTTGGAATAATAGTAATTTATAACAAAACTTGTTTCATATGAAATGTTTTTGGCCAAAAATGGGACTGTACATCGAGTTTATTATTGATGATACTTTATAAGCATTTAAAAGGCTATAAACAGCCTGATTAAAAGTGCTGCAGAAGGTCCAGACCCAAGTTTCTATACTGCTCACAAAAATAAAGGGAACATTTTAACATGGAACTGAAGGAGTTTGCGTTCCCTTTATTTTTGTGAGCAGTATATTATATTCAGATAAAACATTTCCTATTTTTTTATTTGGCAGTCTCAAACATTCTGATCAGTCTGACTTCATTAGATACTAACACAATAACAGAGTTGGAAGGGACCTTGAAGGTCTTCAAGTCCAAGTTGGGACATGATAGCAGGGTTCCAATATCTCAGGGGCTGCCACAAAGAAGAGGGAGTCAAGCTATTTTCCAAAGCGCCTGAGGGCAGGACAAGAAGCAATGTATGGAAATTAATCAAGGGGAGAAGCAACCTAGAACTAAGGAGAAACTTCCTGACAGTTAGAACAATTAACCAGTGGAACAACCTGCCTCCAGAAGCGGTGAATACTCCAACACTGGAAGTTTTTAAGAAGAGACTGGACAGCCATTTGTCCGAAATGGTATAGGGTTACCTGCCTGAGCAGGGGGTTGGACCTGATGACCTCCAAGGTCCCTTCCAACTTTATTATTATTATTATTATTATTATTATTATTATTATTATTATTATTATTATTGTTGTTGTTGTTGTTGTTGTTGTTGTTGTTGTTGTTATTGTTATTGTTGTTGTTGTTGTTGTTGTTATTATTATTATTATTATTATTATTATTATTATTATTATTATCTTCCTCCTCAAGCAGGAGACCCCATACCATTTTAGATAAATAGCTGTCCAATCTCTTCTTAAAAAGCTCCAATGAAGGAGCGTCCACAACTTTTAAAGGCAAGCTGTTCCAATGATTAATTGTTCTAACTTTCAGGAAATTTCTCCTTATTTCTAGGTTGCTTCTCTCCTTGATTAGTTTCCATCCATTGCTTCTTGTTCTGTCTTCAGGTGCTTTGGAGGATAGACTGACCCCTCTTCTTTGTGGAAGCCCCTCAAATATTGGAACACTGCTATCATATTACCCCAGTCCTTCTTTTCATTAAATTAGACATACTCAATTCTAGCAACCATTCTTCATATGTTTTAGCCTCCAGCCCCCTAATCATTATTGTTGCTCTTCTCTGCATTCTTTCCAGAGTCTCAACATCTTTTTTATATTGTGGTGACCAAAACTAGATGCAATATTCCAAGTTGGCCTTACCAAGGCATTATAAAGTGGTATTAACACTTCACATGATCTTGATTCTATCCCTCTTTTTGTACTTTTTTTTGTACCTTTTGTAGAAGTTAAGGCAACAGTTCAGTCGCAGTTAGATATCTTCATGAGAGCCCTTCTATTCATCTCTGGCTCTCAGCAGATGCAAACTTCAACTCCCCTCTAGTTCTCCTGTTCCCTCTGGATATGAGGTAGTATCACTCATTGATGAGGTCAGTTGATGATAACAGCCAAAGGCTAGGATCTGCCCAACTTCTTCATGCTTATTTTGGCTTGTGTGGCAGGAAGGTCCAAACCCAGGTTTCTACAGAGGCATCTGCATGTGGAATGCCTGACTAACACTTTCTGAAGCACTTGTCAGGTCTTACGCAGTCTTCTTCTTCTATACATGGTGTTGGCAGTGTTTGGAAAAATGCTAGACACAGAAGGATAGTTTAATTACATGCTTGCTGCTATGTCTGCATCATCGCAATCCCTGTGGAGGGCTGGGGGGAGTGAGGTAAGGAAGATGTGGAAAGCTTTGGCAGCTTCTGGGCTTGCTGCCTTTGGGGTGTAGGACAAATCTAGGAAACCTGAAATATCGTCTTTTTGACTTCTTGTTATTCCATTGGAGCTTTCCCCGATATGTCCTGGAGGTGTGCGGAGTGGAAACGGAACCCCAATTTTCCTGTAGTGCTCAAAACCCTGGTGGGGAACCCAAAGCAAAACTGATGGAGAAGGAAAGGGAGGAACTGCTTGGGCCTTCTGGCTTTAAATATTATTGTGGTCTAGTTCCCTTCATCTCTTGCAAATTGCAGAGAATGTCTGATGAACCAAAGTAGCAACGTTGCCCCATGCAGGAGTGGTCCTTGACACAGCACACATCTACATTCATCATCTAGAATCCTTCTCACTTCCTATAGTTTATTTTTGTTTGTATTGGTCTTGATTGCTCCTCGATGCCTTCTTTGAGCAATTCCTGCACTCACAATTCTTTTCACAGGTTCCCGGTTTTCTTTTTCCCCCAGCTACTTGCAGTCTTTTTGGGCCACCTTCCCAATAAATATTCTTTATTTATTCATTTACATTTATTAATTTTATATGCTGCCCATCTCGCTATCCAAGGTGATTCTCTAGCAGTGCATTCATCCCTTTCACTATTTGTCTCCCCTGCCCATCAAGCTCTCTCAACGTGATCTTTCAGAAATCTATCTTCAGAAATGCAGTACTCTGACTAACAGGTCACAGGCATTAGAAAAGTTGCACTAGGAGAGCTCCTTCCACTTCACTGCATAACGGGGCTCTGTTAGCCAGCCTAAGTTTCGGACTAGGCTTGATGCTCTTTCAAAAGAATGCTGGGCTTGTGTTAAGAAATAGCCCAAGTGAGAAATCACAGAGGCAGAGCATCTTTCCAGTGGTTCTTACCTACTGTCCCTTAGCCACACCCCTATCACACATGAAGGAAAATTATTTGTGGGTCATCGCCCCACCAGTAGTTGAGGCTTGATGGGTGGAGAAAAAAAAAGGGAGGGGAATCCACCAATCACTTTCTTCAATTTGTCCCCTATCAAAGCTACACAGACTGCATCACTCACTGACCTCAGTACTGTGGCAGAAGAGGATTTTGGCCATTGAAGTGGCACATATTATGCGGCATACTTTTCTGCCAGGTAAAGAACTGGTGTGTTGCACTTTAATGCAGCCATCTGTCTGTCCCCATTAACTATGCAAGCTTTAGAACAGTGGTGGCGAACCTATGGCACGGGTGCCAGAGGCGGCACTCAGAGCCCTCTCTGTGGGCACGTGCGCCGTCGCCCCAGTCCTAGGCCTTCAGCTGGGTTTTATAAAACCATTTCGCTTTAGGCCTCCGCCGCCATGTGCAAAAAAAAAAAGGTTCAATCAATCAGTCAATTTCAACTTCTCGCAGGGAAAAAAAAAAGATCTTGCAAAGTTGGAATTGATTGATTGAACTTTTTAGTCCCACCCAGTCTGCCGTTACCACTGCAGCCATGCCCATCCAATGGGCCACACCCCAATTGGCCACACCCAGCCAATGGGCCACACCTAGCCGGCACCCGACGATGCATAAGTAGGTTTTGGGTTGCAGTTTGGGCACTCGGTCTCTAAAAGGTTCGCCATCACTGCTTTAGAATAATGCATGTGAACGTTCTGTTTTTCTGAAGGTCACCTTAAAACAAGATTTTCAGAATGAAATGAAGGGTGCAACAGAATATTCAGTTTTGTATTTACTGGATATTGAAGAATGCTGATCCCCAATCTTATTAACTTCCATTTGTTTGGACTACAGTTCCCAAGGTTTTCTGCCAATGGCAACAGGTTATGAAAGCGGATGCCCACGTATCACATGGCCTTCAAGAATGTTTGGTAAGTATTGATTGCTGAGAGAAGCAATTCAAAAGTTGGAACGTTAACTCATAAGAACTGGATTCATTCAAGTATCTCTGTATGCTGTGCTGAAATTAACAGCATCGTTAAACTAACACTAGATTGATCTTTTAGTTATGGAGGCATGCGTTCTGATTGGCTGTCATTGGGGATCTCTGAAGAAAGTGGATTGTTTGTGCAAGAGTATGATCAAAGAACAGCAAGGCCTTCCAATGGCCTTCCAGTGTTGATTTGTAGGAATGAATTAAATTATGTTTTCATTTTCTGACCAAGGGCAAGGAATTATAAATTTGTAACTCTGTTTACATACATTTTTTGTCTTTTTTAAATCATTAATTGGATAAAATAAGACACATCTTAAGATGATTCTCCTCTACTAAATTCATCCTTGTCTATCTCTATATTAATGGCAGAATGACCATGAGCCTGATTTTGCTTGTCATGGCGGTAAAGTCACAGGTGAACAAGGAGACTTTCTGATATTTAGGTTGTCTCCTAAATATCAGACCATCCAATGGTGCTGGAAAGGAATGGAGTTTGGGGTGATTGAAGTCTGCAGACTTTGCAAATGCTCTCCTTGTCCTCTGGCATGAAATTTCTCCACACCCCCCTCACACATCATGTATAAATTTAAGGTTGCAACTTGTTCAGATGACTGAGGAGCAGCATTTGTGTTCGGTGGGTGGAGCCATATCTGCAGCCGTGGTCAACAGGTAGTGAGGACTTCTGACCTTGAGAGGGAGGCCCCATTAAGGACCCAAGTCTGGGGGAGCTTCTTGGTTGTGGAGGGCTTGAGCTTAGGGGTTTTCTCTACAAGATTTTCCCTACAAGAAGATGTTTGATAAATAAATGATTAATTTTTATATATTTGTGTGTCTGTGCTTGTGCTTACAGCCAGCTATTCCTATTGATTTTCTGGTCAGTTCTGTATTCACTGTGAAGCCTGCTAATACACGGTATTTGGATCCAAGCCTTTCACCGCATCAAAATCTTATGTTATCTGTAGCCAATAAAGCCAGGGCAATATTTTTCCATGCTCTGAAGCAAACCATCAAGCCTCTTATTTGTAACTTTTTCACCCCTCTTCTGCTCATCACTTTTAATGCTCCCAGGCAAGATGACACCAGGTCACCAAAGTTGCCGCGCGCTCTCTGTAGTTTTCTCCTGAGCTCTTTAAAGTTACTTCTTTCCTCCTCTTTCACCGCTGAAGTATTGATTGGCCACAAAAAGGGGATTGCTGGTCCAAACAATGCTGCTGGTGTGTTTTAGGAGGATGAGACCTTTCGAAAGTGCAACTCTTTGTTAGGTGTCTGAATCTGAATTCAGCAGAGACTTTTGCAGCTGATGGCAAAGTTTGCAGCTGTTCTTCAAAGATGTCAAATTCTTGTCTGTTCCACCTCCACGAACTACAAGCACCAATATAAGACTGTCTTCGAGGCCAAATCTTCACCACATCGGTCTAGTTGCTTTACAACTAGCTACTACATCCAACACATCTACAGTCCTTGTTGAGAAAGTCTTTCATAAAGAGGACAAAGAGGTGGTACAGAATGATCAGTTACATTTTGTCCCGGGTGTAGCTCTCTCAAAATCAATAGCATTTCTAATTTACCATTTGCCAATCCAATAGGAAAGGAAAATATCAGGGTTTTTTTTTTTCCTTTTGGGGTAGCATATGGCATAAAGCTGAAGTGCCCAGGCAATCCTAATCTCTCCCTTTCTCTTTTGTTATGCAGGGTTAATTACTTCGATTTTGAAGAAAGTTGATGTTGAGGTTTCTTTCTAAATAAAGGAATCTATGCCCCAGAATATTAGCTATTATGAAAAGAGAATGTCGGCTCTTATGAAACCGGCAATTACTTTACTTAAAATGTAGTCAGCAGGCCTGAAATCTGCCATTTTATGAAAGAGTAGGAAGTGCTGTCTCTAAATTACAGAGGTGAAGCTGACAGTCTGACAGCTAAAGGGCAGAATGATTTATTCGCGTGTAAAAAATAACTCACATCTGTCACACTTGTATCCTCAAAAACTATTTGTACTCACGGTAGCATATTAAGTAGTTCATTTCTTTCTACTGGGCATGGGAAGGGCAGGCCTAGGAGAAGGACAGACCACCTGCAAAACAACATTAGAAATTTTAAGTTGCAGAGGAGTCTTGCATGCACTGCCCAATGTTGAGTCAGATTTTTCCTGAAATCACTTATAAAATGCACCCATCCATCCATCCATTAGTTTTACTGGACATTAAATAGTGGGGTTTCAGGAAGCTCTATTGGGGCATGGCCCTTCAGTCAAGCAGCATGGTTGGGAATATTTAAATAAGCATGTTATAGCAGGAATCAGGGTTTGTCACAAACAAACTGTGACAGATTAAGTTTATTTCCTTTGATAGAATTACTTGCCTGGTATGCTCTAGCTATAGTGTACTACAGCTCAACAAAATCTTTGGTAGATTGCCTTTATTTTATTATTTTGTTTTATTTTATTTTTTAAATTTTGTATTTTATTTTATTTTATTATTTATTTATTATCTCCCACTTTTATCAGTTTTATAAATAACTCGAGGCAGCCAACATATCCAATGCTCCTTTTTCATTTTATTTTCCCCACAACAACAATCCTGTGAGGTGGGTTGGGCTGAGAGAGAGTGACTGGTCCAACATCACCCAGCTGACTTTCATAGCTAAGGTGGGACTAGAACTCACAGTCTTCCACTTTCTAGCCTGGTGCCTATTCTGCTTCATGAAAAGGTAAAATATGGACCAGATGGCACCTCTTTAGATGGACTTCAGTTAGCTGAAGTCAATAACTGCATCCAAGAAGTATTTACTAATAGCAGCAAGTTGAAAGGAAATTTTGTATTAAAATGGCCCTGGTCCCTGTGCTGTTACACTTTCTTTTCATCAACAACCAGGAGAACTGTGTTGAATTTCTCCAGCACAGAAATTTAAGTTGAGGAATTGTAAGAAAAAAAACAACCCTCTTTTTAATTTTAAATTTTCATTAATTTCTCTTGTTGAAATCTTTATTCATGTCATTATGCTTCTTTCTCTTGAAGCATAATTCATTGGGAGGACCTTGTAGTGTTTTTGCAAATGGTACAGACCAAGTGAGTCAATGCATTCTTATTCATGCTTCATAGAATTCCATCAAATCAAACGGATAAACCAGTGCAGTTTTTGACATGGTCAATCATCTCTTTTTACTGATTAGTATCAGTTAAACAATCTCCCATCTCCCATCCAGGCACAGCTTACTGTGGTCTTCTGCCTTTCAAATATCTTCAAGTAGTTTAAGCATAACAGCCTTTCAACTGCAAATGGTAAGATTTTAGCAACTTGCTCTCTTCTACTTGCTTTGGAAATTTTGGGCAAAATCTTGTAAAAAATAGGCTGGAACCACATCTATCATTTCTATGTTCCTGGTGGGCTATATAATAGCTATGAACATTGGATAGTACTTCAGAATTTTATCTGCAGCCCAAATGTTCCTTGGTTCTCTGGAGTAGAAGTCATTCCATGTTCTTTTTCTGCTATACCATTTCAGTTCCCGGTTTCTTGGGATGTTGTCTGACCATTCCTGCACTCAGTTACAATTTGATCTGTCACGATTTTCATTTCTAGCCATATTTTCCATTCCAATCACAAAAAAAATGTTCATCACGGAAGATTTTTCAATTAAAAGTTGGAAAAAAAATGTTTCAAGTTGGCATGCCAGCCCTCTTGGTTTTCGCTCTATCAATGCTTGAGTACAATTAATGATTCTCATTTTGATGTAATCAGTTTCATTCAGTTCAAAGACTTAATTGTTTATCTTTTCCATCTTTATTTATCACCTCAGCCTACCTCTTTCCCATCTTCTAGCTTTTAACCAGCTTTGTTAGCTATTCTTTTCTCTATCAATTCATGAGCTTCAGAATGGATGCAGATAATCTCATTTCATGGTCTGTGACACATGGCATTAACTAGGTGTTTCTCAACCAAATTCTTACTAATTTACCATTCTTTCATCATTAAAGAAGAAAGAATCTTATATGATGTGATTTCATAATCTTTTTTCAGATATGAATACTTGGTTTTACTGGTGGTCATCTTCAGAAGGATAAGTGAGTCCTGTTGGTGCACAAAACTCCATAATGTGATTGCTGAACTTCCCTTCATTTATACTAATGACAGAAAGGTTGTAAGTT
This sequence comes from Protobothrops mucrosquamatus, assembly GCF_001527695.2. Taxonomy (NCBI): domain Eukaryota; kingdom Metazoa; phylum Chordata; class Lepidosauria; order Squamata; family Viperidae; genus Protobothrops; species Protobothrops mucrosquamatus. The sequence goes on from NW_015386828.1 coordinate 95,229, forward strand.
TAGATAAGACCAGCTCTTGATAATGTAATTATAGAGCCCCAAACAAGCCTTAAAGCAAGAATGGGACACCTGTGGCTTTCCAGACATTAGTGGATTCAAACTTACATTAAACTTAGCCAACATGGGAATTGCAATCAACCAACATGTGAGGGCTACAAGTACTGCCTTAGTGTAGATACATTATAGTTCTCTAAAATGACACTTTTCTAAGGGGGTAAAGTGAATTATTTAACATTAAAGACATGTATACATATATGTACCTATTCAAAGTAAGATAGTACCAAAAGATTGCTATAGGATTATCAAGTTTAGGATGTGGTTTGTTCATCTGTAGATCAGAAATTCTCAGCCTTTTAATGGATTTTCCAAAGCATTAAGGAACTATTTATGTATTTCTTCCCTTACTCCACACAAAAATGCCTGAATGTAAACATTATCCATCTTTACTACAAAATTCTTTTTTTGAATGCTATTGCTGGTTTCAACATCTACTATCACATTATAGTCCAAAAATAATTACAGAAGCAAGCCAAAGTAGTAAGAGATCTGACTGAATTTGAAAAACTTACCATTTTGAGTTTGCAGAATGGAGATATCATATGCAATTAGACAATGGCTGTCAAGACACATTGGGTCCCAACTTGTGATAAGATTTGTTGAACAAGTATTATAGAGATATTCTCAATGGATACCTATTTCTGGAGAGTGAGACACAATTTTTGAAAAGATTCCACTCACAATTTTAAAGAAAAGCAAAGATGATAAACTGGGAGCTGTTTTTATTATCAGGAATCATTTAATGGTATTTGATCCTGGATGGATCAGAGGACTGTTGTAATATGTTTATGAGAGAATAGAGCCCACTTGTGACTTTCTGCAAGTTTTATATATATACAGTAAGTCCAATTGGTTAGTTGATAATAGATTTCTACAATTGTGATACTTTTTAAATGTTATATAGCACTTTTGCAAATATAGATGTAGAAGTTTATAGATTATGGACCTGTTTTGCAAGGGTGGGGGAACAATTCTTATCATTGAAATATATGTATCAGTGTTCAATCAGGAGGGACATTTTGTGTGTGTATGCTTGATATTTTGTTTTATACACTTTTTTCTGTTTCTTTTTTTTAATTGTATTTTTTTTCTTGATTATGTATTTTAACCTTGGAAATAAATAAAAAATTATACATGAGAATTTCCCACCCAAAATTCAAATCAGTTATTGGTGATTATTTATGTGTGCTGTGGAAATACAATTCAGAAAGTAATCAAGTGAAAGACCATAGGATTAAATAAATACAGTATGTAAATAGAATGACACGTGACAGTGGGAGTATTGATGGAAGAAAAATGTCAAACTGATACTCAGTGTTACACTATGAATTGGTGCAAAATGTTTTATTCATGATATGGGTTGCAAAAACAGACAATTTGTTTTCCAACAATTCTTTAAAAATTCATTCTCTAAATATTGTTGGAATTATAACTACCAAGTTGTATTTTTTTTTAACATTTGACGCCAATCTTGTAAAGCTCAACAATTTGGAAAAAGAATTTATCGTGCGAAAAAAATAATTTCTAAAGGGTTAATTCTCTGCCCAATAAGCCATTATCCTTCAGATATTAAAAAATTATGTATACCTGATGAATTTCAAATAGAACAAAGCTAGTCATGTGCTGCCTCCTGGTGGTCAGTTTAAATAAAAACGTCGTACTGGATATAAAAAAAATAAGACATTTTCCCCTCTTCAAGAAGGGATGTAGAAGACATATAAAACCTTGTAAAATGAGGACAGAGCTTAGAAGAGAAAGCAGACAGTATATTCTATACCAAAAGTAATTTTATTTTTGTTTATTCAATCATGTCTGATTCTTATAGACTGCCTGGACAAGTCCCTGCAGGTTTTTTGGCAAGGTTATTTGGAAGTCGTTTGCCTCCTTCCTAGGGTTGAGAGAAAGTAACTGGCCCAAGGCCACTCAGCTGGCTTTGAGCCTCAGACGGCACTAGAACTCACTGTCTCCTGTTTCTAGCCTAATATCTTACCCACTATAGTTCTCAAAAGCAAATTACCAAATTGCTTTTGGATTACAATCTCAAAAATGGGTTGTATCTCATTCAAAGTGTGGATTTTCACTAATAGAAGATTATGGTATTTAAACTTTTTATGATTTGTTAAGTTAATTGTTCAGGTTAGGTAGAAATAATTACAGATATAAAAATCCTGTTTGATAATTTATTGTTTGAGTTGTACTTTTTACATTTCGTAGTTACTATATAATAATCCAATGTATATCATGTTATTTTAAAATGTTATAATGTTATCATGATTGCACACAATACATACTGTATACATCTGCATAAACTTATCATGGTTGTACATAAACATACACACTAACATACTAAACAATAAGGTGACCAACCGGCCTCCTTTAGGGAGGACAGTCCTCCTTTTGTAAGTTCTGTCCTCCCTTGAAAAGTGTCCTCCTACATGTCCTCCTTTTCGATATTTGAAGACTAATCTGTAGGGCTTTTTTTTTCTCATAGAACGCTCAGAACGGCGTTCCGGCACCTTTTTTTGATGGTTTTTTTTCAACTTTTGCATGAGCTGTGCTACTCCCCCTATTGGCTTTCGAAAGCCAATAGGAATTGCTGCTGAGTGCGCCAAAACACCCGGCCGGCAAACTTTGCACATGCAAGTTGTCTGCAGCGAAGGCGAATTGGCAGGAACTTTGCACCCCTCCCTGCTACCCAACTACACCATCTCCTAGTTAGTCCCGAAGATACCTGGAGGAGACTAACTTCCATTTAGGGATGGAAAAATCAAAAAAGAGGAAATGCCATTTCAACGATAAATTGAATAAGGAATTTCCATTCATCACATCAAAGAAGGCTAACATTGTTTTCTGCAATATTTGCAGTGGAGAATTTTGTATTGCAGTTGGGAGCAGAGCAGCTATTACGAAACACTTGACCACCAAGAAACATAAGCAATCATCAGATGCATCTGCTTCCAGTTGTAAAGTAACAAGTTTTTTAAAAACTTCAAAGTATTCTGAAGATGAAAAACAGTTAGCTGCAATGGAGGGAACATTTGCATTCCATACCATACCATAATTCACAATCAAAGTTTTCATAGTATGGATTGTACAACTAAATTATTGAAAAAGTTTCACGATGCTAAATTTTCATGCGCCAGGACAAAATGCGAGGCTATTATTAAATCAGTATTTAAAAANTGAGGGCGAAACTGCTGAAATTTTGTCAAACCATCTATACAGAGTAATAAATGAAAACAATTTGAAATCCAAAGTTGTTGCACTAACAGCTGATAATACAAACACAAATTTTGGTGGGCGAAGACGCAAAGGGGTGAATAATGTGTATGTAAAATTACAAGATTTACTCCAAAAGAAAATACTAGGAATAGGTTGTAATGCACATATTTTGTCAAATGTAATCAACACGGCGTCATGTGCCATGCCAATTGATGTAGAAGTAATAATAACTACAATTTATTTGTATTTTAGTCGTTTTACCATTCGTGTGGCTACTTTAAAACAATTTTGTCAAGAAGCGAATATTCAATACAAAAAACTTTTAGGATATTCAAAAGTTAGATGGCTTGCTCTAACACCTGCTATAGAACGTGTTCTACAATTATTTGAGCCTCTCCGTTCATATTTTTTAAGTTTAGAGAAATGTCCTAAAATCCTGGAATCGTTTTTCAATAATGAAATATCTGAGATATTAAGGTATTTTGTACATAATCAAGCATCTATTTTTCACAAAACAATTCAAAAGATTGAAGGTGAACACATTTCAGCTACAGAAGTTAGTCTTATTTTGAATGACTTTATCCTTCAATATAAAACTCGATTTGAAGAAAAAATGCTTCCTTTAGTTATAAAAAGAAAATGGTCAGACTTAGAGGAATCAAATCCGGGCATAACGGAAAAGTTTATCAAAGAAGTGCAGAATTTTTACCAAACATGTTTCCAGTATATTGAAGAATGGTCTGAAACAAACATCACAGGAAATAACAATTTTCAATGGTGTTTTTTGACTTCATCGCAAGTATATTGGACTGATATTGAATCTTGTGTTGAGTTTTTATCTAAAGAAATGCCAGACATTAAAATAGACGACAATTGTCTCTTTGAAAAAATTAGAAGACTGAATGTATTTTTAAATTCTGAAAAAATAATACAATGGGAAAATAAACACGTTGAAATTGATAAAAGATGGGTGGAAATATTCAGCCATTTCAAAAATGAACATATTCCATGTGAAAATTTATTTATTCTTGTTCAATTTACGTTGTGCTGCCCTGGAACTAATGCAGCAGTTGAAAGGGTTTTTTCAATTGCTGATGATTTTTGGAAAAGTGAGAAATCGAGATTGAATGTTGATACTCTAGCTGCAGCACTTGCCGTAAAATTCAATATGAAGGATATTTCTTGTTCAGATATTTCCAATATATTGTTAGAAGATGATACATTGATAAAAAATATTCATTCAATGGAAAAGTACTCATTTAAATAATAATTAATAGGCATGTAAGCATAAGTACAATATAAAATGTTATTGTTACAAGTGTTTTTTATTATGCGTTTATCATGTTATAGTGTATTCTGTATTATTGTTGCAATGAATAAAATATTTCTTTTTATTTACGATATTTTTTTCTTCAATATATTTGTGTCCTCCTTTTCATTGTAAAAAAGTTGGTCACCTTATAAACAATCATCTATCTATCATCCATCTATCTGTCTATCTATGTGTCTATCCATTTCTTCCCTTGTTTTTTCCTTGATGGTACTTGTAAAGGAGGAGGAGAAATAGATGGGAGAGGCCTTAGTAAATGGCATGTAGGTAAATCTACAACTGCTCTTGCATGATTTGTAATATAGGATCCCTATAGGTTCCAGATATGTTGGTTAGTTGTTTGTTTACGCTGGAGACAATTTTAAAAAAAACCAAAGCAGAAATTGGTACATATTTTGAATAGCAACTAAATGGATTGAGGCTTGAGCTGTAGAGATAAAGCTCACTCAAGGTGTTTAGCCCACCCTCTCCTTCAGGATTGTTATTGTGGGAAACCCAATTAAGTGATACTGCTGTATAATCCCACCTGGAAAAAAAAAAAAGCTGAAAGAGAGATAAAATATTTTCATTTTACTAACCAATTTATTTCCATTTAAAATTATTATTAGAACAAGAACATTAGGATATAGCAGTTTTAGTCCTTGGAGAGCCCCCCTCCCCTCAATATTTCTTGCGTGATTTTTTTCTCGATCTCATCCCTCCCATTATATTCATAAATGTAGCATAATAAGCAATGTGCTATTAAATTTGTCCAGTACTTTATTCATCCTGATTTAATAAGTCAGTTCTTTTGACTCTCTTCATCGCAATGTTTAAAACATTATAAACAATACTTATCTGTTTATACATCTGTTCATAATTTTCAGAATAATTTCTGTTTTCTTCTTTCTAGCTGGATAAAATAAATTGCTCCGTATATGTTGTAAGCTGAGAAACACAATTATTTTGTTTTTCTGCATTCATTCTCTGCTTTCTACATAGCATTCTGGGATGTGAGGCTGGAATGGCAAGAGGAATAGAGCATAGATGTTCTTTAAAATATTAAAGGATATAAATATGGGGTAAATAGAATTGAAATCCCATTTACGGAACAACATTATTTTAGTGGGAGTTCACAAATGCTTTAAAATGAACTGCATGTGGGATATAAAGAATCAAAAACACTTGTTAATAATTCTTAAAAGTCAGTTCCCAGCTCCCCCATCGGTCATTTTATGATCTCGGCTAAGTTGAATTCAATGCAGCAGTGGAGCAGATCAAGGATGAAACATTTGAGAATTAATTTTGAAACAAGACGTTGGGCAGAGGGCAGCTTCAAAAAGAAAGATCATGGGTGCTAGACATTACCATTTTCTTTAAACCATTCTGATTGATTTGAACCAGTTGCTTCTATTTTATTAGCTTTGTTCATTAGCATTAGTTGATGTTGCTAAGACCAGATTGATAAGGTTAACCACTGTTTCTCAACCTCAGCAACCTTAAGATGTATGGACTTCAATTCCCAGAATTCCCCAGCCATCCAGGCTGGCTGGGGAATTCTGGGAGTAGAAGGCCAGATATCTTAAAGCTGCTAAGGTTGATAAACACGAGATTATCAGGGAAATCTCTTTCAGAATTAGACTTCTTAGTGGAGCCCAAGGAGGAAAATGAGAAGATATGGGCTGTTCTTCAGCAATTCAATTTAGAAAGTTTGTCTCCAGGTCTCATGTTGAATTCCTGGCATCCCCAGACAGAGCATCTTAACAAAACCTCCACTTGAAAAAGAGATACACGGTTAATTGATCTGAGTCTGATTCAAGACTCAACACATTTTTTCCTATTATATTTCATTCCTCATTGCTCTGATGGAATTAGAGGCATTGCTACTGTCCTTAAATCCTAAGAAGACATAGATTTTAGCTGT
>NW_015386828.1:102727-106440 GCF_001527695.2 Protobothrops mucrosquamatus
CATGTTGAATTCCTGGCATCCCCAGACAGAGCATCTTAACAAAACCTCCACTTGAAAAAGAGATACACGGTTAATTGATCTGAGTCTGATTCAAGACTCAACACATTTTTTCCTATTATATTTCATTCCTCATTGCTCTGATGGAATTAGAGGCATTGCTACTGTCCTTAAATCCTAAGAAGACATAGATTTTAGCTGTATGACAATTCTAAGGGCGTATCCACATTGTATTCTTAAACTGCTCTCGTCCAGAGACTTGGCTGCTCAGCTGGTCTCTCTCCCTATTGGACAGTTCCCTGTTGCTGTATTCTCCCAACTTGAGGGTCAAGAAAGCAATGGCCTATCACCTTTCTCTGGATGAGTCATACTGCATATACATATTTTTATGCTTGTTTTTCTGTATCTGTATGCAAGGTTACATCAAATGTATACACCATGTTAGAGCATCAAAGGTAGAGCATCAAAATGCACATATATTTAAGGACAACAGCCAGCTTTGAAATAAAAATTTATTTCTAGCATTTTTTTCAGGTCTGGTTTAATAAAAGTGTGCTGTAGCTATAGTTACAGTAATGTGGTAGCCATAACATTTGACTGATGTACTATGTTTCATCAGTTCAAAAACCAACAGAATATTTTTAATTAGTATTTTTCTTTCCATGAACTATTTATTTTTCTTCTTTTTTTTTCACAAGTCACTTGTAATAAAAGGATTATATGCCAACTCCAATTAGTGGCTGCTTAAAAGCTAAGATGAAACCGTAGTGGCACAGTGCTTAAAATTCAGTACTGCAGGCTACTTCTGTTGACTGCTGGCTGCCAGCAATTCAGCAGTTTGATTCTTACTGGCTCAAAGTTGACTCAGCCTTCCATCCTTCCGAGGTTGGTGAAATGAGGAAGGACCCAGATTGTTGGGGGCAATCTAAACCATTTAGAGAGGGCTGTAAAGTATATAAGTCTAAGTGCTATTGCTATTTGTATTTCAACTGAGGGGCAAAATGATGACATGATACACTGGTGCCCCAGTGAAAAAGTAAATAGCTTATTTTATAGTAATAATCCCAAAAATATGCTTCTGAAGGGTTATGAGCTGGTGACATCGCAGGCAGGTGTTACAACCACTATGCCATCTGTACACTTTTGGGAATAGTAGCTATTCCTCTGCAATCCCAGCAGAGATCAAAAAGCTACAGTGCTATGACAGTTGACTTAGGTGAGGGTAAATTTTCTTCTCTGTAAAGTTACACTGAAGATGCAGAAGAAAGTCAAATGCAGCAAGCGACCAGTTCAAACCAGGAAACACAACTACTAGTATGGAACAGGAAAACGTGGGTGGAACTACAATTCCCATGGATTACAGACAAGTAAAGGATGATGTCATCTCTCCCTACTCTCCAGAAATAATTGGTGGTCCTTACAACAGGGCAACCTGACAGGGTACGTATGCCTTTAAACTGACAGGCCTCCTCCTGTTCTTAACGGTACATTATAATCTGCATATTACTCACTTTGAGCAGTAGATGCACTCAGTTCTTGCTACTGGACTTGCTCAGTTAGAAAGCTTTTCTGAAAATGAATATTAAAATATATTGGTGAACTGAAAAGGCCACGTTTGCTTTTTGACAGTAGACCTCATTGCTCCATTTAAGGCTTGGTAGTAGTTTTCAACATGGATATGGTTAATTCTACTTTTAACTGAAACCAACAACAATGTTCCTACAGCCTTTCTCTATAAATATTGAACTGCTAACTGCTAACTTCAGTGCTTGTGCTTCTATTTATATGTTTGGCTACATTTTTGTTCCATCTACATTTATGATAATAACGCTTTTCATTCAAAAGGTGATTGAAGGCATCAATCAAAGATAACAAAGAAGCATGGAAGCACATGACCAAAGGTACAATTTTAATCCCACTACTTATTTTCCACTCTGCCGGGTTTGCATCCTATTTACAACCCTACTACAGTTGTGATAATAATAACCTTCCCACATAACTGTTGCCTTGGAATTGAACTCATTCTTTTGCTTTAAAAATGCTTTTTTCCCCCACTGTAGTTTCACACAAGCTTAACTGTTAAGCAAGAGATGCCTTCTTAAAGCTATGTTCTTCCAGTGTTTATTTCATGGTTTCAGTAAGATAGCTATTCCCAGAGCACAAAACCTGCTGGAAACCCCTGTCTTGTGGTCTCATCATGAGGAGAAACTGTAAGCAACTTCTGAATAATCTCTGGTCCTCTNCATGTTGAATTCCTGGCATCCCCAGACAGAGCATCTTAACAAAACCTCCACTTGAAAAAGAGATACACGGTTAATTGATCTGAGTCTGATTCAAGACTCAACACATTTTTTCCTATTATATTTCATTCCTCATTGCTCTGATGGAATTAGAGGCATTGCTACTGTCCTTAAATCCTAAGAAGACATAGATTTTAGCTGTGTGACAATTCTAAGGGCGTATCCACATTGTATTCTTAAACTGCTCTCGTCCAGAGACTTGGCTGCTCAGCTGGTCTCTCTCCCTATTGGACAGTTCCCTGTTGCTTTATTCTCCCAACTTGAGGGTCAAGAAAGCAATGGCCTATCACCTTTCTCTGGATGAGTCATACTGCATATACATATTTTTATGCTTGTTTTTCTGTATCTGTATGCAAGGTTACATCAAATGTATACACCATGTTAGAGCATCAAAGGTAGAGCATCAAAATGCACATATATTTAAGGACAACAGCCAGCTTTGAAATAAAAATTTATTTCTAGCATTTTTTTCAGGTCTGGTTTAATAAAAGTGTGCTGTAGCTATAGTTACAGTAATGTGGTAGCCATAACATTTGACTGATGTACTATGTTTCATCAGTTCAAAAACCAACAGAATATTTTTAATTAGTATTTTTCTTTCCATGAACTATTTATTTTTCTTCTTTTTTTTTCACAAGTCACTTGTAATAAAAGGATTATACGCCAACTCCAATTAGTGGCTGCTTAAAAGCTAAGATGAAACCGTAGTGGCACAGTGCTTAAAATTCAGTACTGCAGGCTACTTCTGTTGACTGCTGGCTGCCAGCAATTCAGCAGTTTGATTCTTACCGGCTCAAAGTTGACTCAGCCTTCCATCCTTCCGAGGTTGGTGAAATGAGGAAGGACCCAGATTGTTGGGGGCAATCTAAACCATTTAGAGAGGGCTGTAAAGTATATAAGTCTAAGTGCTATTGCTATTTGTATTTCAACTGAGGGGCAAAATGATGACACGATACACTGGTGCCCCAGTGAAAAAGTAAATAGCTTATTTTATAGTAATAATCCCAAAAATATGCTTCTGAAGGGTTATGAGCTGGTGACATCGCAGGCAAGTGTTACAACCACTATGCCATCTGTACACTTTTGGGAATAGTAGCTATTCCTCTGCAATCCCAGCAGAGATCAAAAAGCTACAGTGCTATGACAGTTGACTTAGGTGAGGGTAAATTTTCTTCTCTGTAAAGTTACACTGAAGATGCAGAAGAAAGTCAAATGCAGCAAGCAACCAGTTCAAACTGTTGTGTTCTTTGTTTCCCCCCCCCCCTTAATCCCCTATGCATATCCTGATCACCCATTAAGGGTGATTGCCTTTCACCATTGATCGCCCATTAAGGGTGATTGCCCTTCACCATTGATCGCCCATTAAGGGTGATTGCCCTTCTCCATCTGCATACAGTTTCATGCCCGTTGCTGGTT
>NW_015386828.1:110060-111517 GCF_001527695.2 Protobothrops mucrosquamatus
AGAAGCGAGACCCATTGCAGCGGCCCAAGGACAACCACGCAGAGGGGAGAATACTGAGGCAAGAGCGGAACCGAGTCACACGGTTCCCCGCCGATCAGCGCGAGGGCATCGGCCTCCCACATATCTGAAGGACTATGTAACCACTATTCACCAAGGACGATAGCAAGAACTTTGAGGGGAGGGGTGTTGTGTTCTTTGTTTCCCCCCCCCTTAATCCCCTATGCATATCCTGATCACCCATTAAGGGTGATTGCCTTTCACCATTGATCGCCCATTAAGGGTGATTGCCCTTCTCCATCTGCATACAGTTTCATGCCCGTTGCTGGTTGGCTAACTAGCAACAGGGTCTTGCCAGCCAATGGAACTGTGTGATTACAAGCCAGGGGAATCCCATAAAAGAGGGCTCCCCTGGCCCAGAGAGCCAGTCCGGATTTACTTTATGCCTGGCCAATAAACCAAGAGCTGACTGTCACTCGACTTGTGTCTTACTGCCTGCGCGATCTAACACAAACCAGGAAACACAACTACCAGTATGGAACAGGAAAACGTGGGTGGAACTACAATTCCCATGGATTACAGACAAGTAAAGGATGATGTCATCTCTCCCTACTCTCCAGAAATAATTGGTGGTCCTTACAATAGGGCAACCTGACAGGGTACATATGCCTTTAAACTGACAGGCCTCCTCCTGTTCTTAACGGTACATTATAATCTGCATATTACTCACTTTGAGCAGTAGATGCACTCAGTTCTTGCTACTGGACTTGCTCAGTTAGAAAGCTTTTCTGAAAATGAATATTAAAATATATTGGTGAACTGAAAAGGCCACGTTTGCTTTTTGACAGTAGACCTCATTGCTCCATTTAAGGCTTGGTAGTAGTTTTCAACATGGATATGGTTAATTCTACTTTTAACTGAAACCAACAACAATGTCCCTACAGCCTTTCTCTATAAATATTGAACTGCTAACTGCTAACTTCAGTGCTTGTGCTTCTATTTATATGTTTGGCTAAATTTTTGTTCCATCTACATTTATGATAATAACGCTTTTCATTCAAAAGGTGATTGAAGGCATCAATCAAAGATAACAAAGAAGCATGGAAGCACATGACCAAAGGTACAATTTTAATCCCACTACTTATTTTCCACTCTGCTGGGTTTGCATCCTATTTACAACCCTACTACAGTTGTGATAATAATAACCTTCCCACATAACTGTTGCCTTGGAATTGAACTCATTCTTTTGCTTTAAAAATGCTTTTTCCCCCACTGTAGTTTCACACAAGCTTAACTGTTAAGCAAGAGATGCCTTCTTAAAGCTATGTTCTTCCAGTGTTTATTTCATGGTTTCAGTAAGATAGCTATTCCCAGAGCACAAAACCTGCTGGAAACCCCTGTCTTGTGGTCTCATCATGAGGAGAAACTGTAAGCAACTTCTGAATAATCTCTGGTCCTCT
>NW_015386828.1:111943-136435 GCF_001527695.2 Protobothrops mucrosquamatus
TTTTTCCCCCACTGTAGTTTCACACAAGCTTAACTGTTAAGCAAGAGATGCCTTCTTAAAGCTATGTTCTTCCAGTGTTTATTTCATGGTTTCAGTAAGATAGCTATTCCCAGAGCACAAAACCTGCTGGAAACCCCTGTCTTGTGGTCTCATCATGAGGAGAAACTGTAAGCAACTTCTGAATAATCTCTGGTCCTCTCCTTGTCCAGAGAGGAATTCCAAAGAGCCGGTCCATTCACCGGCTCTTCAATCAGCTCTACTTTTAATGGAGCTATCTTCAGTTCGTAATGTCTTACCCAGAAAACAATACAGTCATATACATTTTTTTTATAAAGAGAAAGATTGACTACTGGTCACCACCAGCCTCCTCCTACCTACAGGGACACTTTCAGGTTTGGAGGCTTCTATCCCATGGGGAGTCACCTCTGTCATTGCGAACCAGTGTCCCTTCAAATGATCATATTGGTTGTCCTTTGGCTGAATGAGCTTCAGCCTATCAAATTTCAAAACTAGGTCTTGTTTCCAACTTACACCACTGAACTTCTGTGCGATAAGTCATTTTTCCCCATTAGTTGTAATTGTTGCTTTGTCTCTCTCCTGGGGCAAAAAGGTTTTATTTTGACTTAGCAGGATCCTTATTATCCTTAGTCATTTCAAACAGAATGTTCTTTTAAAAGGAAAACAGCATATTCTCATCTACCATGTACCATGGACTCATTCTCAGGTGGTTAGGTCAAACCACCAGATTTGCTCCTGTGCAAACAAGAAGAGCTCCCTCCATTTGCAAAAATTACCGCAATCCAGTGAAAAATTCCAAAGGGAGAAGATGAGGAGGCAATAAATCATTTATTTCTGTTCCTTCTTTTCTATCCGCAGATCCCAGGAGCATCTCCTACGATATTCAGGAAGATCACCTGACGCTTTGGGCCAAATTTCTTTTACATTGTATTTTATAGCCTGCCTACACATATTCCTTTCACAAGTCTTCTTTGCTAAACAGGAGCCTGGTGTATTTTGAGGATATTTTTTTTTTTTAAAAGCACTTTCCTCTCTCCAGTGTTAATTGCTTCTTTCCTCTTTCTTATTTCAAAAGCATCATGTTTGATACTGGGTTTAGATGACTAGATGGGAGGAAAAAAAGCAATACTTTAGTCTCTCTTGTCCTCTGAGATCTCTCCATATTTCTCTATGCAATATTTATCTACGAACTGGGACATTTGAAATGGGATTTGAACCTTTATTCAGAAATTGAAACCGGAATGCAGTCATAAATTCCTCATTTTATCCTTAGATTGGCAAAGCTGCACAAATAAATTTTTAAGAAGACTCCGCACAGATATTCCAGATTTGGGGAATTTTTATTTGTGTAAGGTAAATAGGTTGGTATAAAATTTTACAGTTTAGATGTAAACATGAAGCTATCTACAACTGCTTATGAATGTACTTCAAATATGAGGCATGAACAATTACATAAATTAGGTTTAGGAAGATTATAAAGGTAATTCAGATACCTCAGTGTGTTCTTACATGGGTTGTCTGTTAAATATTTTAGGATGTACTCGTAATTTTTTTATGTGCCACGTGCTAAATTAATTTAGTAGTCTTTTGATATGATTTTTGCCTGTTTTAAACAAGGCACAAGTGTGCAAGGGGCATAATTTTACACAAGTGATACAACTGCCTCTAATTATAATCTCCCCAAAAAAGAGACACACAATTGGAAGTTGCAAATTGCTCTCTGTTTTTCCACGCTGAGGCAGGAGTGTATTTTATTAGTTTCGATTTGTTGGTGTGTCTCCATGTTTTAGTATCAAATCTACCCTGAAAAATGCCTAAAATGGCCCTATGTATAGTAACAGAACCTTGCAAGTCTGAATGTGCTTACCTTCATTTTATCTTTATGTGAACCAGGGAGCCATTTTCTCAAGTTATGTTCTTGATGTACACTCAAGTCCTGCTTGACCCACACTCCAGTCCTTGACAGTGGCTCTTCCTCCTGTCCTTCAAGGTAATTCCCTCTGCTCTCTACACAACCTCCATGTTTCTTGAACTTTCCTGAAGAGGTTCACCCACATTTGCTATAAGGTCAATAGAACTGACTTGTAAGTTGAGCTTTCTCTGCTGTCATCTCAATTCTTTGGAGTACACTTTTTGCAGAATTTAGAGGTCTCACATCTTTATATGTTTTTAAAGCCCTATATAATATATCATTGGAAGAACACATGTTGATTTAATTGTCGATTTTGATTGTGAATCTAAGTTTAATTGTAAACCACCAAGAGATTTCAATATTTGGTAGTATACATACATAAAACATGAATAAAGGAGGCCAGAGTAATACCTGCAGGTGAAACAACAGCTGCAAGGTTTCTTTTACAGTTTTTTCTGTTGCCAAAAACAAAACAATAATTTTTCAATAGTTGCCATTCAACCAGAATGCCTCAATAGAGGTAGAAGAACCCTGTAGTTCTTCTGCTAGATTCTGTCAAAACAAAATAGCAAATTTCTGTTTGTCACACACAGCTCCTGCATAACTCCAGTCTGGCATATCACCTGCCCAGAGGAATTATCCATTTAGAAAAAGTATTAAAGGGACATGAAGTTTCTGTGGTTGGAACCCGCATTCTTCCAAATATTCTTTCAGTCAGAACCCACAGTGATGATAGATAACAATAATAAACCAACATCCAAAATGACACCATGAATAATCTCAAAGGGTCCCAGTCCTACCAAAGCTTGCTTTCTTAAAGATTTAATATCGCACCTAATTCTTTGACTGTCTTCAGAAGTGGAAATAAATGCTTAACCTTGGTTCTGTTGGGCTCATGTTTTTTTACAGAAATAGGCCACAAGGTGGGGTTAGGTCTGTTGGGATGTCAAAAATATATAGGAGCAGGAATATATAAATATATGTTGAGTACTTATATTCTTTGGTGAAAGGGATTATATTTTCATATAATGAAGATGCTGTTTCTTCATAAATGTGGTATCTTTGTTACTTGTATGTGGGCTATTGCTGTTTATAAATAACACATAGTACCAGATTTGCTGATCTGGCTAGTTCACTTTATCTTCCAAGCAGTTTTCCACCCCGTTCAATATTGCTTTATCTTTAAAATGCCTTATGCTTTCCTTCCTATCATACCTATTCATTGAACAATTGGCCTTTGAATAGCAGGGTTTTTTAAAAATAATAATGTTTTCCCAGAATGTGGCTCAGACACACAATGAGAGCCGTCAAAATCAAATTTGATCATGGCATCTAAACTGTATAAAATGAGGGAAGAAAGAGAAGAAGGAGAAGAAATTCATTTGCCTGAAGTCCAAACAATCACTTTGTGCTCCTTTTTTTCCCCCTAAAGGAAAAAAAAAAGTGCATTTAAGCTGCACTCTCTGAGAACATTCTGAGCACATTCCAGTGCAGTAAAGAATATTTGCTGCAACTGACGCCCAAACCCCAATCTGCTAAATGAAGAGTGACTGGCATTCAGAAAGCTCAGTATGGACACTATTCACCCAGCCACATGTTTGTGTTGTCCTTTTCAGATGGAGTGTTTGGAAGGCACATACTGATTTTACTTGTGTACCCCGCTCCTTCAAACTGAGAGAATATATATATATATAATTAGATATTGTTCTGTTCATGGGATAAAGCATTCTGCCAGCAGCATTCTGAAATTATCGACGTACCAATTCACAGTCTTTAATTGCTCTATCAGAAATCAATCTGCATCGATTTTTCGGTGATTCACAATTATTCCCTTAACAATATATTGCACTTTCAGCACTCAAAGTGCACCCTGTGGCAAACCTAGCTGGCAAGACCTCTTTCCAGGGTATAATCGGCTGATTTCAGCACCCCTTGCGAAATGTCATTGGGATAGATTTTTCTGGTGCTGTTTCAAATGCAAGCAGAAAGGTGGCCCACTTGGAGGAAAGGTTGGGTGCTTTAGAAAGTAAATATGAAAGGCTTCTGCTGAAATTTTTTTTTGGGACAGTGGGGTCCATGGATAAGCCACACATTCCTTCCAATTTTATTCTTCACCTGAGAAAGGGAAATAACATTGACCACAAGCTTCTTGATATCAGCCTCTAGGTGGCGCATAAATACATTCATTCGCTGAGAGAAGAATGGATGATGAAGCATTTATTAGAAGACTTGGTGTAACTTAGTAACCCCTGAATTTCCTTTGGAGGCCCTTCAAGGCCTCAGAAGAGCTTCTTGCCTTGTGGAGGTTGGAAAGACATCCAAAAGGAATAGCCATAGCGCTTAGACTTATATACCACTTCACACTGCTTTACAGCCCTCTCTAAGTGCTTTACAGAATCAGTCTATTGCCCCCAACAATCTGGGTCACCAACAATTTTACCCACCTCAGAAGGATGGAAGGCTGAGTCATCCTTGAGCAGGTGAGACTCAAACTGCATTCTAACCACTGTGCCACCTAGGCAAAGAAGGGAGAGAGGGAGAAAGGATAGAAGGAAGGAAGGCCCAGATCCCCACAATTGTTTTTCACTATGCCCAATTTGTGCCCTTCAGCTATTCAAAGAAAATATTAAGCACAGACCTTGGATATCAGAAATTTGTTGTCCATCATCTAATAGAAGTTGACATGGTTACTGTGGTTCAAGCAACTGCAGATCTACTACACAAATTCTGGATCCATCTAGGTATGAACCTTTTACATTTGCACTTGGGAGAAAGCATCTAGGCTTGTTTCAGAAGGTTCCATGAAGCCTAATACATTAATCAGTCACCAAAAAAAGTAGGGGCAGTGTATCTGTGATTTTGAAAGATAATTTGCAACTACCAGACCTTCTAAAAGCTTGGGGGAAGGTGGTGGTGAGGGAGAAGGAAGCAAACCCTCCAACACTGCTCCTTCCCTGGCTACAGCTCTGTTTTATTTTATTAAGATCACTGAAGAGTTAATATTTTCTTTGAAAAGTCAAGCATGTCAAGGGGGCAATTTGAGATTATGACAAGATCATGGCTTCCTAGTAGCTTACCGCTGAGAATTAACCAATATGTAAAAATTTGCAAATCCAGCAGGAACAATATTTGTTTCTTGGCACCACCTAGCATGTTCCCAACTGCAAGAGGAAGGGAAACAGTGGAAATCACACCCACCCACCACTTCTTTTCTACTGGAGAGCCCAACCCAGTGGAGAAACCCTTGGGGGCAGAATCAGTGTGAGTTCTCTTCCTGCTTCTCCATCACTCTTCTCTTCCAAATGGCCCAACAAGATCCCCCTTTCATTCTTAGCAAAGTCACCCACCAATAATGGAAAATATTCTCAATTTTCCTCCTTTTTTCTGCATCTTTCCCTTTCCCTTTCCCTGGCTTGACTCCCTTGCTTCCTCACTGTAGAGCTTGTTGCTCATCCTTTCCATAATTCTAACAAATATTGGATGCATTTCTTATTTAATATAATTTTCATGCAGCCGTGGAGGTTCATAGTGTTT
Organism: Protobothrops mucrosquamatus; assembly: GCF_001527695.2. Taxonomy (NCBI): domain Eukaryota; kingdom Metazoa; phylum Chordata; class Lepidosauria; order Squamata; family Viperidae; genus Protobothrops; species Protobothrops mucrosquamatus. Next base: position 117,408 of record NW_015386828.1, read on the forward strand.
GGAATGTGTGTTTACAGAAAGTGACAGATCATTAATCCAAGACTCTCTCTAGGCCTGACCTCAGTTACAGGCTCGATGACAGTAATTTCACAAGACTTCTGACTTCTCATCACGATGTTCCTTCTGCTTGTACAGTTGGTTGCACCTAATAAACTACATGGTAATAACCCTTCTATGTAACTTTGTCCTCTAAATTGATGTATAATCTGTCTAAGAATGACAATTCCTTTCAAGACACCCCCTGACAAAATCAGAGTTTAAATGAGATATTGTTGTTTGGTTGTCCACATTTAAATATTTCATTACATCCTGAACATTTTTATAGTTCTTTATATTATGAAATAAAATCTCCACATAGTAAGCAAAACACCGAGTAAGGTATTCTATTGGGCATCATTGACAATTACTGAAAGAAAACAAAGGAAAACTGAATACTTCTTGTTCATATTCTTTGCTACTGTGTAATTGTTTAGTGTTCAGTTACAAGAATGAGAAGAGGTATCAGATGCAAAATAAGGAGTTTGTGAAGAAACAATAACATTTCAGAATTAAGAAACCTAATCTGAGAACCCATCTATTAACACAAAATTCCATTCCTGGTTTTCTTCCATCTCAGTAATCTAATTTAGGAAAGGAGAGACTTCCTCTTGATGCTGAAGCTTCTAAATGAGAAACTGGGGACTTATTTTGGATTCTCTGAGGATCTATTAGCAGAACTTGGGTTATTTTCTATTTACCCTCAGCCTGTGGAGTTTTAGGTCTACATTTTGTCAGGTTTCAAGATTGAGTCACCAAGACCTCTGAGAGAGACTTCTGAGTCTCCATGGTTCTTCTGCTAGAACTCTTTGGGCCTAACCTTGCCTCAAAAACTCTCAATAAATTTCCAGTCTGGATTTACTGCCTATAAAGATACTAATTTGGCCAGTCATGATCACTAGTTTTTCACAACCAGATTTCGTTGTCATTTTTGGTCCAGTTATAAATAAATATATGACATACAAATAAAAAATAAATAATCCAAAACTGTCTGTATGCATTACGAGGAAAGAGGAGGATAAAAGGAGTGTTGGTATTGAGACACTCCACCCAACCCGACTCTCACTGACCGGGTTTCAGTGGGTCGGCCGAAAGTAGGGATTCCCTCCCGATCTTGAATAGTCTCCTGGTTTCTAGGCCAGCACCTTCACCACTACACCAAACTGGCTCAGGTTAACTCATAACATAATAGTGGAGGAACAAGAAGATAATCATAATGTAGATATGCAGGGGTTATTCAGAGAAAATAAAAGAACCACTCAGTGCTGAAAAAGGGGAACATATGAGACAGAAACTCAAAACAACCCATCTTGATTCTTTTTGTTATAAAAGGAGACATAGGAAAACTGACGGACTTCCAAGTTGCTGATATTATATCCTACAGCAATCAAAAAGCATTCCTCTAATCCTTACAATGTCTGTTTTCTGACCTTGCCTACCTTAAAAGGCTGACCACATAATTTCCTAAGAACCCCACCTTTGCCTTGTGGAGTTTTACCTCCTCCCCCCCAAAGCTGGAAATCAATGTAAAGAAGGCCTGCTCATAATGAAAGAGCTTCAGTTCCAAGCTTTGCATTCCCTACTGCATTCCCATGTGGAATCCAAGTTAATGGATGTCTAACAGGCAATAAATTACTCTGTCCATCAGTCAACAAATGAAGAATGGAGTTGGTCATCCTTCTTTCTTTTTAATCCCCAACTCCAATGAGGGACTTATGAAGGAAAGAAAGTCCAGGCGTGGTCATGAGAGTCTGATGACCTGATGCCATTTCTATGACTATCGCTTTATGTGCTGCTGCCATGTTGCCAATACTATCCTCAGATACAGATAATCCTCGACTTATGACCACAATTGAGCCCAAAATTTCTGTTGCTAAGTGAGACATTTGTTAAGTGAATTTTGCCCCTTTTTATGACTTTTGTTGTCACTATTGTTCAGTTAATCACTGCAGTTGTTAAATTAGTAACACGGTTGTTAAATAAATCTGGCTTCCCCATTGACTTTGCTTGTCAGAAGGTCACAAAAGGGGATCATGTGACCCTGGGACACTGCAACCGTCATATATATGAGTCAGTTGCCAAATGTTCGAATTTTAATCATGTGACCATGGGGATGCTGCAATTAAATGTGAAAAACTGTCATAGGTCACTTTTTTCACTGCCATTGTGACTTTAAAGAGTCATTAAATGAACTGTTGTAAATTGAGGATGATCTGTACTCCAGTTAGGGCCACCATTACAGGCTGCATAAAAAAATAAACTACCACTAGATGGCCACAAGAAGGTAATGTTTTCTGTATCTCTCTGGCACCGTGTGGAGGTCATCTAGATTTTGGGAGTTCAGATGTGATATCCCAACTAAAGTACACACAGGGGCACAATAGGTACTGAATGTGAAAGATGTTTCTCATACCATAAGTTGCAGGAGTTTAAAAGGTTTGCCCGATGCTGCCAGACAGCGAAAATCTCTTCTGAGATGCACATGATTTCTGGATTTTTCAGGGCTGCACCTGGCACCCAGGATGCCTTCTCCAAAACTGTGATTCTTGGGGCAAAATTGGGATTATTAGGTCAGGCTAATCTTTCTAGTTTGGAGGTAGCTTTAAACAGCAGTAAAATACCAGCGGAGAAAAATAAAACGAGAGTTATGTTTGGAGGAAAGACCTCTACAGACTGGTGCTTACATGGAAGATATATTATTGGGGAAGAAAGAGGAAACAGAAAGACTGGGAGGGAGAAAGGAGGAAGTATGACTGGCCTGGAGAATATTGGTATGACCAACAGGAGACTGGCTGTATAGAGACAAACAAAGAAAGCTAGGGTTCTGGTGCTTCGTTTTTATGTTTCAACAAGACAATCGACAGTGATGTTGTTAACGGGAGCCCCCGGGTGTTCCGAATATTTGACGTCTTTCGGTTACGTAAGGTCACAACTGAAAATCGTTGGTAAGTACTAAGAATAATGAAGTATTTCCAAGAATTTTATTATATAATTATCACCCCCAAGGGTAAAGAAACCATCAGCAATTGTTCAGCTCAGGAAGTTACCTCTTGCACAAAGTGGTATTTGGCATTCAGTAAACTTTATATGTGGTATGATTTTTCTCACTCGGAAAACAGAATTCCATGGTGTCGTCATACATCACTTTTGGATTTGCTTTCAATACAGATAGTCCTTGATTTATCATGGGTCGCTTAGCGACTGTTCAAAGTGGACCTGCCAAGAGCTACTTACAGCCAGTTTTGAAGTTACACCACTACAGTAACCCTGTAGTCATTCACCCTTATGATTGGCTGCAGAGTTGCGGCAGTGCTCCCCTGCCTCTCCCTCCTCCATCCAGCCCCACCAGATTTCCTCAGGCTTTGGGCCTGCTCTCAGCCCAGCCAATTAGTTACCCAAGGGCTCAGAGGCTGCCAGTGTGCGCAAAGCTGTTGCAGCTTGCAGGACTCAGTCTGTTCCTCAGCCAGCTCCAAGACCCAGGAGCACTCAACATACCTTTCCATTTTTCTGCAGCTTTTGACAGAGGCACCACCACCGATGCGAGACTCAGCTTTCCTACAAGGTAGCCTTTGGCAGCCTCCTGCCATTCTGCAAGAAGATGCTAATGGTCCTTTAGAAGGCTTCATTTTTAAGGAGGAGCAGTTTGCAGCTCTAGATCTGAAATGCCCTTTATCTGTCTTCCTATCTCCCTGGCTGTAATCCAATCATTCTTTGTTGGTGTTTGTTCACTGTTTGTGTTGGTGTGTGTTGTCCCTGCTATTGATGCGTATCTGGCTTCATTATTGTTGATATAAGCAGATTACTAATTAATATCCTGCACTGACTTCTATTTCGTAGAAGCTCCCTGTGCTTTCCTTGGCTTCAGAGAAACTGATATTCACTGTCATCTCCGTTTCATTAGCTTCTGTCAGTCCAAGATAACCTAACAAGTCCATTATTTTTATTTATTATTTATTATTTGTTATTTATTTATTTATTTATTTATTTATTTATATTTTATGTTTTTAAACCACCCTTCTCCCTCAAGGAAGGTCTCTTCTGTTTTTCTGCTTCTAGTTGAGACAGAAGCGTCTATCTTCCTTTCCTTCAGTCTAAATCTCAAGGAAATAGGAGATCTTTTCTCGTTGGTTTATCTCCATGTTTTTGTTCAAATGATCTACAATTTCTTGGTTATCCTTTTCACTCTTACAACAGCGAAACAGATCATCAATATAAGTCAGGAACTAAGTCTATCTCTTGTTCTTGTATCTGGCATCAATTTTGCCTTATGTGAATCACTCTTTAAGCTGCATTGATTTTTCTGTTTGCAAACGTGTGGTGTTTGTTTCAGCTCATAAATGCTCTTTTCCAACTTGCACAAAACTCTTTTCCAGGTTCTTTGATCCTGCTGCTTCTTGCATATATTCATCTGCCTTCATGTCTCCGCACAATAAAGCTGTTTTGACCTCCAGGGATTGAACATGTCTTTCTTTTCAAATAACAATTCTAAGAAACATTTTATTTGATATGTGTTTCATAGAAAGGTTTTTATTCAAGTCATATACATCTTATGTTTCTTACCATTGGAATAAACTTTATCATACTTTCTGAGAATATCCGTTGTTCCTTTTTGTACCCCCATTTAATTGTGAAAACCCATTTGCCACATTTTTGGTAGTTCTGGGAGAATCTATGTTGTATTCTTTGAAGAGATTCAGTATCTTCTCTCAGATATTGTAGCAAATTCTTTCTTTTCAGTGTCTGTCATTTCTTCAGAGTGTTTCCATGGAAAGATTGGTGTCACCTCCTGTCTGGTAAAAGAAGACTTCTTTTGGGTAATACCTTTTTTTTTCTTAACTCTGCATGAGAATCTGACATCTACCTCAGGATCTTCACTTACGTCCTCCATTTGCTGAAGCTCCATTTCTATGTTTGAGTCTGTATTGAGGGTCACAGTTTATACAGGTAGTCCTCGACCTCTGACCACAATGGAGCCCAACATTTCTGTTGTTAAGTGAGACATTTGTTAAGGGAATTTTGCCCCATTTTATGACCTTTATTGCCACAGTTGTTAAGGGAATCATGGCAAGTTGTTAAATTAGGAACATGGTTGTTAAGTGAATCTAGCTTCTCCATTGACTTTGCTTGTCAGAAGGCTGCAAAAGGGGATCACTGACTCCAGGACACTGCAACCGTCATAAATATGAACCATTTGCCAAGCATCCAAATTTTGTTCGTGTGACCGTGGGAATCCTGTAATGGTCTTAAGTGTGGAAAAACAGTCATAAATCACTTTTTTCAGTGCCGTTATAACTTTGAACAGTCACTAAATTAACTGTTGTAAGTCAAGGACTACCTGAGTTTGTTGTGAATGCTGCTTTCCCTGTTGAGTTTTCTAAATGGAATTCTGATATTTCATTAGTCTTTGCCCTTCGTCTCTCATTAAAGTATGAGAGATATGTTAGCGTTCTTTGTGACAGGATCAAGAATTTTCTATCCTTTGCAGCCTATTCTATATCTAATGAAGATGGCCCCTTCAATTCCGCAATCAGCTTGCTTTTCTTTGCTTTTGGATATATAAGAATGTGCCTTTGCTTTACATTTCATTTGGTTCCATTCTGTTAGTGTTGCCTCTCTGTCTTTTATAGGCACTGTAGCCTCTTTTGGAAATAATGGCAGTCATGATTGCCTCATCCCAATATTGTTTTGGCAGTCCAGTCTCTGGGAGCATGCTTTTAGCCATTTCCCAAAGAAAGCTCTTTCTGCTGCATCATATTGTTCTGGGATATAAAAAAAAATATTTCCTCATTCTTAGCCAGGTCTGAAGCCAGAAACTTGAAAAGATATGATCTTCCCTCTTTCTCAGAAAAAGTGTTTAAATTGTTTACATTTCTTTCATTTTATTATTGTGCAGTTCCTTCCCTTCCCTTCCCTTACTTTCCCTTCCTTTATCTTTTTTTCTGTTTCCTTTCCTTTCCTTTCCTTTGTGGCTAAAAAAGAAAAGAGCTTTGCTGTTTTAATTCAAATATTCCTAATTTTATATAGATACATAACTATTGTGTTATTCCTTTTTGCAGTAAGAAATGTGCAAGGCATAGAAAACTAACAAGAAGTAGTAAACGAAAGACATTATAAGTACAGCAGAAGAAAGAAATAGACATAAAGTTAAATCTAGTTTTTACCAAATCATTCATCATAATTCTTTATATTGGCCAGCCTTGTAAATGAACCTTGGATTCACTATCTCCACGAACCACTTTTACATTAGCCTTGCTATTTATTAGAAAATTGCATTGGAGAATTCTAGGAGCTGTACATTTCAACAGAGAAAGAAATTTCAGTTTGTGTATGGAAACCATGTTGTGTGGAAATTCACAGTTCCCAGAATGGTATAATCTAGTTTTTAATTTATTTTTTTAAAATATCAAAATGTCTATACATTGGGGAAATACACACACACATATACACACGTATATACATATACATATACATATACATATACATATACATATACATATACATATACATATACATATACATATACATATACATATACATATACATATACATACATACATACATTATATGAAATCATGTATAGGACACCAATAGAGTTACTCTCTGGTAAGATGGGCAGCCAATAAATTTGATAAATAAAATAAATAACAATTATATTTGATGAAATTGCTTGCAAAAATAAAATTATCAAGGAGAAACGTATACAAAAACGTGTACATAGTTTTGTACATTCACCAGCCCTCAATGTCACCCAGTAAGCTTTGTGGGCTACCAAGAATTTTCCTGCAGTAGGTTCACTATTTTCCCATTTGGTTCCATTTGGATTCTATTGCCAAAGTCTCTAAGGGAGCTTCCACATAGGTTCCAAACTCATATTTCGGAATTATTTTTTTCCACAACTAGAAGTTGAGGTAGAGGGATTATTTTTAAAGTCTTTCTGTCTGTTTCTTTCATCTTTTCCAGCATGCTCTGCTGTGATGTTTCTAAACAACCTCTTTTTTTAAAAGCTCCCATTTTATTTTTTGAATAAGTGGGTAGGCGTTTCTTCACGTTGTATTACTTAGAGGAATTTTCATGATTTTAGCGGAGCCCTTTCACATTCTGTCATTTTGGCATATTTTAACGTCCCCGGCATTTGTTTGAGAGGAGTGGGTGGGGAGGGGAAGGGGAGGCTTAATAGGCTGGTTGGCTTTGTCTGGATTTGTGCTGCAGTGTTTTTCCTCCAATAATGATTCTGCTTTGCTTTGCTTTCTGGTCTTTTGTTATATCTTGGCAGGCCTGTTCGCAAATGAATTAAGCATATATTACTTAAGCCAATTTTCTCTCATACAAACTAGATATTACTGATTTGTGTCTGACAATGGAAATATTTAAAAAAGAGTCCAAGATCAGGGGATATGCCAAACAGTTCTAACATTTCTGTGGCATGATGCCTTAAAAGTGATACACCTCACTTCCAGTTCTTCAGTTAAGAAGAAGCAACGGCTCAAACAGGCATTCACAAAGTGTAAGTAAGGGTGGAGGATGTTGGAGATATGCAGTGATGTCCAGATGTCCAGTGATGTCCTTCATATGTGAACCCCCCTGACTTTACCCAAAAGGTCAAAAATGGTTACAACCCTTTGCAGTCCTGGCCTCCTTTTGCCAATCATCATCTGATCTGAGGAAGGCAGCAACTGGGTGAGAAACTTGCTAGTCCAAACCCAAGAAAACAGCCCCACAGATAAACATAGGTTCCATATCACCGCTTAACACTGGAAATATTTTCTTTTAACACTCCCAATAGCAAAAGAACAAGAGCGGACAGAAAAGGCTGTTGTGATTTGCCAAAATAAGGACCCAGAGAACACCAGGGGAAATGGCCAGGCAATATTTGGAGGCTTAAATACAGGGAGACTTTAATGGCAATAAATTATCTACAAAAGGCTAGAAGAGAGACATTGAGGCCAAAGAGATATCATGTTAGAACAAGTATATTTACCTATTTCAAAAAAGGGGAGGGGTGGTACAGTCCTAAGAAAATCCATAATGAGCAAGACTTAGTCTCCTTTCTGGTTACAAGTCATCATGTGTAACAGGGAAAAAATCATATCAAACTAAAAAAGTTTATTGGCTGGATATCCACAAAGACTAAAGAAAAAATAGATTTACAACCTGGAAAAATGGATATAGAAGAAAAGGCAGAACTGGAGGGTGGAGTAAAATGCGTCATCAGTTTAGAGCCCTTGCATTGACACAAGAGACCAAATCCCCTTGAATTCTGTTGATCCTTATCTAATGCCAAGTTAGTGCTGTCAGTTGACCAGATTCTTGTGTACAGGCTTCAACAAATCATTATTGCTGCACCCTACATTAGATTGCTCCTGACATTAGATTATGATGAGAAACACAAAGTAGGCTGAGATTTAAATATTATATGGGAAGTTTTAAATAAATAAATAAATAAATAAATAAACAAACAAACAAACAAATAAATAAATATTGAAGTGGAGAAATTAAAATGTCTCACTTTGGTCTCAGGCAAAGGAATAAAATATGAAAGAGAAACAATGAGATGGAGGGCAGCTACCTGAAGATCTGATCAACCTCAGCAAGGACCATTTCTTCATGATAATGTGTGACATTCCTATTGTGTACTCCCACTAAAAACATGTGCTGCCAAATAGGTGCATAACTCCACATCTGCATACAGAAAAAAATGCAAGGGTCTCTCAGGTATCCAGGCCAGAACTGTTAGTCTGATTGGGAAATATTTCTATACAGTGTGAGGTAGTGAATAGCCCAACCAAGAGACATGAAACAGAAACAAAACAAAATTCTATAAACAAATAATTGAAAATGGACAGTTTGCCTTCTCAAATTCTGACCATTTAAGAACCAAAAGAGAGGGGTGGAGGGAGGGAGAGAGAGAGAGTATTTGATTGTTTGGAGGTTTCTGAAAGCCTTAAGAAATCTCTGGAAAATGGGTTCCAGGATACATCATGTCCAGTTTCCACTGGCCAAATAAAGGGGCTAATGACTCGAGGCCTACTTAAAATTGACATAACAAAGCATTAAATGGGCCAGCCCTGGGAAATGTTCTCAACCTCATAATTCAAAATAAATGCAGTTCATTTTGCTTTGTTGTAGCCTTATTTGCTGTCATGTTGAACATATATGCAAATATATCTTTGAGCCTGCCTAAATCCATTTGCAAATACCTGCTTTCCAAGGTGAGATTTAGCTTTTTTCATATGGAAAAATAGCCCATGGATCAGAAATTATTCTTCTCCCCTCCCTTATGGTTTTCATAAAGCAATTTTCTTATTGTTATTACCTAAATTAAATAATCTCATGTTGCATTTCAGACTGAAAGTAATTAAGGAATTTAATACAATTTTAATGGCAGTTAGAAAGGACTCCTATGACTTTTAAAAAGAATACATAAGAAAATTCAGAAAGATAAAAATATCAAAATGCTCTCTTATTTCTCCCTTCCACTTGTATACATATTTGTATACATTTTTGGACTGAAGAATTCTATCACAAAATAGAAGAGTGAACACTGAAAAATAATTGCATTTTGGGTCAAGACGTACAAATTAATTAGATAAGCATTAAAATGTGAATATGTTTTTACATGTTTCCCCTGCCTCTAGAGTAGCCCTAGAGAAGGTGTAGAGCACAGGTGTCAAACTCGATCATAGGTGTCAAACTCGATCAAACTTGATGAATTGTGACTGTTTTGCCTTTGCAGAGCTGGGGTGGGCGTGGCCTGAGTGTGACACATCCGGCCAGTGGTGGGATTCAAATATGTGAACAACCGCTTCTCTGTGTGGATGCCGCTTCCAGAAGTCCATTCCATAGAAACCTAGTCTATCCTTAGCCACAGAAGCCAGCTGGATGTCTTTGGACCAGCCCTTCTCTCTCAGCCCAGCCAACCTCTGAAAATAATAATAAAAGATCCTCAGAATTAAATACATTATTCCAATTACAGGGCCTACCCCCTCACCCAATGGTTTCCATTTTTAAATTATCCTCACAAAACAAAAGAACAACAGATAGTGGAAGGAAGTAAGGAATGAAGGAAGGGGAGAAGGAGGAGGAGGAAAAGAAGAAGAAGAAATAGAGGAAGAAGGAGAAGAAGAAAAAGAAAGAAAGGAAAGAAAGGAAAGAGAAAGAAAGAAAGAAAAAAGAAGAAAGAAAGAAAGAAAGAAAGAAAGAAAGAAAGAGAAAGAAAGAAAGAAAGAAAGAAAGAAAGAAAGAAAGAAAGAAAGAAAGAAAGATTTACAAGTTGGTTTAGAAATTGAAACTACTTACTGTCTTTGTTTCCTTTTCCATTCATCTTAGGAGCCAAGTCTTGCTTGCAGTGGGATTTCTGAAATCTACAATACGGGACCCCAGTCTACATTTTCACAGCAAGTGGGACCCCTAAAACGAAAAGCAAAGAAGGTAATGATTTTTCCAGGTTTTTCTCCACAGATGGTTCAGAAATGAAAGCTGTTCTATAAAGCTCATTTGGCAGCTAAACAAAAAGGGATTTTCTGCTTTATCCCTGGTTAGTAATGTGAAAAAGTTTTATGACCCAGCTGCTGCTGAGAAGTTTAGTATTGTGTAATTATCTGAATTAAAAGAGCAACAATCTTTTTAGCTTTTTCTACAGTTTTTCTACTGGGGGTGGGGGGGTGGGGGAGAATAAGCTGATGTGATTTGGGGAGATTCCTTGAACTGTAGCTACTGGAAGGCCAGTTAAACCTGGCTCTTTACCAAGCACTGGGGAAGGTTGGTGGGAGCTGCAGATGGTGGGAGATTCAGGTGCTGGGTTTTGTTTTTTATTATATAGTTTTGGGTGTCATAGTTTTATTGTTTCTTTAGCCACCCAGAGTTCTTTGAAGACAGGAGGCCACACAATTTTTTTTTTTTTTTGCAATAAATAAATAAATAAATGTTCAGTAAGCCTCTTCTGGGAGTCTTAGTGGATTTTTGATACCACTACCTTGAATCAGCTATATTTTATGCATACAGCCGGTTTGGTCTAGTGCAAGAGTATCCACCCTTGTGAACTTCAATTCCCAGAACTCCCTCGCCAGCATGGCTAGCTGGGGAATTCTGGGAGTTGAAGTCCACAGGTATTAAAGTTGCCAAGCTTGGACACCCCTGGTCTAGTGGTTAAGGTACTGGATTAGAAGCTGGAAAACCATGAGTCCTTGCTGAGCATGGAAGCCACTCGCTCTTCTTCTGCTCTAGGGAGAAAGCAGTGAGAAGTCACATCTGAAAATGTTGCCAAGAAAGCTGTAGGGATGTGCCTGTGTAGTCACCAGGAGTGACATAACAATTTCATATAGGTAGTCCTTGTTTGAAGTTACAGTGGACCTCTCCAGGGCTACTTACAACTCGGATTCGAACTTACAACATCTGGCCTTCCCCTCCACAGTCACGTGATCACATTTGCACTCAGCAACCAGCCTGCATATATGGCTGTTTGCAGCCTCCTGCAATCATGTGACCACAATTTACTATACTTTTTGCTAGAAATTGCCATTTACTTCCGTTTTCCCCATCTAGTGTCATAGCTGGTACAATCCCAGATCCAGAAGGCCCCAAACCAGGAGTGCCCCAACCCACAGCCAAAACCTGTTGTTCCTCATCCAGACCCCCACAGCCTGCAGACACTAAGATAAGACATCAAAGGCATTGCTTGGTTTGCCAGTGGTAGGAATATACAGGTATTCCTCTACTTGCAACCACAAATGAGCCCAACATTTCTGTTTTGAAATGTGAAACATCCATTAAGTGAGTTTTGCCCCATTTTATGACATTTCTTGCCACAGTTGTTAACTGAATCACTGCAGTTGTTCAGTTAGTAACACGGTTGTTAAGTGAATCTGGTTTCTCCATTGACTTTGCTTGTCAGAAAGTCACCAACGGTGATCACATGATCCCAGGACACTGCAACTGTCATAAATATGAGTCAGTTGACAAGTGTCTGAATTTTGATCATGTGACCATGGGGATGCTGCAATGGTCATAAGCAGTGGTGGGATTTAAATATGTGAACAACCAGTTCTCTGTGTGGATGCCAGAAGTCCATTCTGGGCCTGGGCAACAAAAAATTAGCTACCGGCTCTGCCAAAGTGGTGCGAACCAGCTGAATCCCATACTGGTCATAAGTGTGAAAAATAAGTCACTTTTTTCAGTGCTGTTGTAATTTCAAACAGTCACTAAGTGAACTGTTGTAAGTCTGTACAGATCATCCCATGGTAATGAATGACCTCACCCAGCAGCTTCATGTAGATGTTAAACAGGAGCAGAAATAGTACTGAATCCTGTGGTAGCCCACGTAGTAGAAAGTGCTGCGGGGTATATATACATTTCTCTATTCTGCTCCCTCTGTCTCTCTACCTCTAAGAGACTCTGAAGAGTCATAAGTCTCCATTTATATGTAACTTGGGAGCGGGGACTATAAAATATAAGACAGTACAAAGAATTTCATACATGTTAAAACTGAGCCAGATTTGAATACCATTATTGTAAGAGAATTGTAATGCAACTAGATAAGTGCTTGTATTTCCTGAAGATGAGAAAACTAATTTTTTAAAAAAGAGGAAACAGCTGTTCAGTGAAACCCAGGTTGTTGCTGGCAATTCGGAGACACCAACACTAAGCAAGCACCAAATTGCCATCTGTCTTATTTTTAATAGAAATGGATGTTCCTTCATCCTCAATTCTTAGGAATAAATGTTGACAGTTTCAAAATTTGGGAATATTAATCAAAGGAGCGCTTTTGAGAAAGGGGATTCTGGACAATATTTCTGGAGGCAGTTAATGATTTTCGGGAAGGCAGCAGCAGACATTATTATTTTTCTGGGTGATTGGGTCTTTGTTTTAACTAAGTTAGGACTTCCACTATAGTTCTCATGTGTTTCCTAGCTCAGGGCTTTTCAACCAGTGGTACGGGTACCACACCTGGCAGGTGGTATGCAACCATCCTAGAAAAGTGGTAGCCGGGGAGGGGAATGAGCTGAACCGGTGGCAGCACCGCACAAGCCTGAGTGAGAGATGGCTGGAGCTGCAGGGCTGTCAGGGCTCAGTGGAAGCGCCAGGATCAGTGCCAGGCTCCAGCTGGAGCTTGGCGCTGATCCTGGTGCTTCTGCTAAGCCCTGAAGAAGCACAAATCAGCTGGAAAGCAGCACTGATCCTGATGCTTCTGCTGAGCCCAGAAGAAGCACCGATCAGCTGGAATGTTGCAGCATCTCCAGGGTCTTGTGATTTATATTCAGATGCTTGGCAACTGATTCATATTTATGATAGTCACATGTCCCAGGGTCATGTGAAGTGACCAAAACCTGCTGCAACCACCCAGCAGACAGGGGGAATAAAAACCAAACACCTCCCACCCCATCCCCGCTGCCAACCCTCAACAGAAATGCTCACAACAATGAAAACCTCGGACAGAAGGAAGAATGCTTCCAGGCGGGCAGGTAGGTGTCTTGCTCAGCTATGGCTTGGGGGGCACTTTTTTCAGTGCCATTGTAACTTCGAACAGTCACTAAGCGAACTGTTGTAAGTTGAAGACTACCTGTACTTTATCACTTTTTTCCTTTTTTTTTTTTGGGGGGGGGTCATCAAGTTTTTGACACCTTGCTAGGCGACTGGTGGTACTCGGATGTTGCCATATCCTAAAAGTGGTACAGTAGGTGAAAAGGTTGAAAAGCCCTGTCCTAGCTCAAAATGATGGGAAACTGAAATTGGGCAGTGTGGCAGGAAGGCTATGCAGAAATGGGAAAGGACTTCAGTGGTACATGTGACCTTGAGCCGAAGGCTATGCTAGTTCACAGGAAGTCCTTCTGTCAGAATCATTGACCTATAGGAGCTTCAGTTTATATCTTAATTGCAGAACAAGATAGTTTTGGATCTATAGTCTGGACTCATAATGACTGATCATCATTGTAAAATAAGATATGGGGAATGCAGCTACTTTAAGCCAAGCAACTGAATTCAGCAATGTAGTAAGAGCGTACTGCACCCAGAATACTACAGTTCAAGAGATGGTTCCTTACTTTCTTCTTTTCTTGTCTGTAATAATCAATTAGTAATGAATGTATATGGCAATGCATATTCCGCCCCTTAATGTTTACATGCTGTATCATGAATCTTGCATTAACATGTCAATCCATACCTTTCTGTGCATTGTAGGCATCATGGTTAGGAATGGACCTCTGTGGTATGCCTTTTGTTCTTTCAAAGGTTGGAGGACAAAATGGAGACGGAGAAAGTGATTTCAAAGGAAGTAATTTAAAATCACCTGCTCTATTTCTTAGATGAGGAGGAGAGCCCAATAGTTTTCTGACTGTTCTACAAATGAAAAGGCTAGCCTGGATCAAATCCTTTTTGACCAATTGAGTTTAAACTCACTTCATCATATCAACTCAGTTTGTGTGTGTCCTACAAATGACAAGTCTAGGGGCATGGGATGATATAGCAATTTCATCAGAAGGAGTAGGACTGAAATGTTTCTTTTTCTTTGTGGGGTGTGTCTGTTTTAAACTCAAAAGAAATGCACCAGGTCTATCAATATATTCATAATGCACCTACTTTGGACTTTGTTTTATTTTTTAAAAGAGTCACAAAAGTGAGATAACATAAGGTCCATTGGCCACAGATTCACCATCCATACCAAAGAATCAAGAAGTAGCCATCCATTAAATTCTTGCAGAATAGGGGAATAAAACTAAAGTAAATGCAAAGATATGAAAACCTCAGGCAACCAAATCTAAATGACATCATAAATGCCAATATTCTTCAAAAAGAAAAAGATTTTTTTAAAAAAGAACAGAAATACACTTTTGTTGCTGCTGAACAGCAAAATCTGTAGCACAGTTCCAAGATCACTATGGGATAGCTTAAAACTGGTATTAAGTTCTACTTTATGTCTACACAAAAGTCAGTACTGTTGAGTTTTAGGGAAATTTATGTTAGCATAAGTGCCCAAGTAGAACTCCTAAACTAGGGAAAAGAAGCTTACATATATAGATAGTCCTCAATGTATGACCATGAGTGAGTCCAATTTTGTTGTTGTTAAATGATACATTTCTTATGTGAATTTTGTCCATTTTGCCATTTTTGTGCCACAGTTAAGTGCAGTTGTTAAATTAGTCACACGATTAAGTGAATCTGACTTCCCCACTGAATTTGCTTGTAAGAAGGTCACAAAAGGGGAATCACATGATCACATGATCCTGGGACACTGCAACCATCATAACCATCAGCATCCAAATTCTGATCATGTGACTATTGGGATACTGCAACGGTCATAAATGTGAAAAATGATCATAAGACACTTTTTTCAGTGCTGTTGTAACTTTGAATGGTCACTAAATGAACTGTTGTAAGTCAAGGACTACCTGAATACACTGAAACTGTTGTAAGTCAAGGACTACCTGAAGACTTCAAAAAGCCTTCAACTGACCTTGGTTGATGTCAAAACATCTAGGCAGAATTGGACCTTTGTTAGTACTTGGAGAGGACACCAGAAAACTCAGGATTCTACACTAGACCAGATAGTTAAAACACAAACAAAAAACACTATAGAAGCCAGTGGCCAACTACTTCCATATTGTTGCCTAGAAAAGTACACAGCAGGTCCATGAAATCCCATCAACCAAACTTGACTCAGAATCTTTGTCTTTAAAATATACTATGTATATACACTATATAATATTCTTTATAAATCCAATACCTTTAAGGTATTATTACTTTATAATACACCAGAACTGCTCCTAAGAGCCAAAAATATAGATTGAACATAGGAGTGTCTGTATGTGTCTTAGCGATGCCCATATTGTTTGTGGTCCACTGCAATTTTAAAGATTCCCCATGTAAAGGAGAATTAAAATTGCAGTTCTGCAGCCTATCATTACCTACTGTATAGGTAGTCATCAACATATGACTACTATGGACCCCAAATTTATGTTGCTAAGTGAGACATTTGATAAGTGAATTTTGCCCCATTTTACAACCTTTCTTGCCACAGCTGTTAAGTGAATCACTGCAGTTGTTAAGTTAATAATAGGTGAATCTGGCTTCCCCATTGACTTTGCTTGTCAGAGGATTGCAAAAGGTGATCACATGACCCTGGGACACTGCAACGGTCATAAATATGAATCAGTTGCCAAGCGTCTGTATTCTGATCATGTGATCATGGGGATGCTGCAACGGTCATAAGAGTGAAAAACTGTCGTTAGTCACTTTTTTCAGTGCCATTGTAACTTCAAACAGTCACTAAATGAACTGTTGTAAATCCAGGACTAGTTGTATTTGTGGGGATAGTGGTTCACCCAATGAGGAAGAACTGAGAGATGCAGCAACTTGTGGGAAAATCTTCCTTTATATTGGGATCACTGAGAGAGGATTCTTTGAAGGAGGCCAGAGGGAGGGAGTTGCAGAAATTGAGAGCACTAAGAAAGTAACAGATCCTATAGATCACATTTTCAATATGTTCTTTAACCATTGCATTGCAACTGGGATTTTTTTTCCTACAAAATGAGCAACAGGGGTGTGTTCTTGCCACTTAATAGCAGCATGAGCATCAGTTGGATGGCTTTCAGAAAGTATTCATAAAGACACCATTAATTAACCTAATAAATAGCTGACATGAAGAATTAATTAGTTCCCGGATGCCTCAGTGGATGCTTTAATAGGGAATTCTTAAAGTGTTCCTTGATTGAAAGCTAATGTTCTCCTAACGAGTAACATACATACCTGACAATGCTATTAAGCCCAGGCAGAGTAATGCCTAACATGGTAAATGATCTCTGGAGGGCCCGGGACAGGGGTTATTCCTCTGTCCTAGTTCTTTTGGACCTCTNGGATAGCAACTGTACTATCCTTGAGATACGATAAATGAATATCCACAATTTGGTTCAATGGGCCACTAGTCTCTGTCTGATTGAGTTGATATGGCCCAGGACATATCTGGATAGCTTTAGTATTTGACTTAATGAACGGGCTGCCCTGGGTTGTCTTCCAGCTTCTCTGAAATCTTGAACAACCTAAAGTATTTTTCAGGCATTTTCCAGAAAAACGATACAAAGCTTACTTAGGTTGAATGCAGATGCCTTTAGAGCCCTAGTGTTTAGAATGCAGTACTGCAGGCTAATCACTTCCAGGAGTTCAATTCTGACCAGTTCAAGGTTGACTCAGCCATCCTACCAAGGTCAGTAAAATGAGGACCCAGATTGTTGGGGGCAATTATTCTGACTCTGTAAACTGCTTAGAGAAGGCTGTAAAAGCACTGTGAAATGGGTATATAAGTCTAAATGCTATTACTATTTACCAATATTCTATGTGTTTGGCTGCAGGGAAATCACATGTTGGTATGGAATGGAAAGCAGATTGGACTGTACTATAACAAACCTGAAAGAGAAGATTAGAAGATTAAGTGTCTCTACACATATATCTCTGTCCAGTTTAAATAAATCTCTGCAAAAATGTATAGGAAACAGATTTTGAAGATGAGTCTTAGTGTATGGTTCCTCCTACCTACTTACATACATTTCCACCCTAACCCCCCTTGTTGAGTTAGGAAAGTTATGCTGAAAGAAATAGTAATAGTAAGCAAAAGAAATTAAAAATATGAGATAAAAGAAAACATAATTAAATCTATTCTATGCCAAAATAATTCATGTCTCTCCATACTTTAGAAACTATTTTTGATTCCATGTGCAACCTCTCCTCATTTAGAGAATACAATTTGTTCTCTGAATTGGAAGCAATTTTGTCAAACCATGTTACTCAGAAGAGAAACAGGGAGAGAGGGAGGGAGGGAGGGCGGGAGGGAGAGAGAGAGAGAGATGCTGCAAAGATTGCTAATTGCTGCCACCATATTTATAGAAAGTTAGTTTCACTCCAGTGCACTTTATTGTCAGGTACAGAAATTTTGTCATAAGTGTGTGCACTGGTCATAAAATGATTTTTTAAAAGATATGTTATTAACATCATATTTATGAACGGTTGATAAATGAGGTAGCCGCTAAACAAGGGGTGGCTGTACCAATTGATATGTCGCCCTTTTGTCTTTGAACTTGTTATATTTTTCTTTTTGAGGATGTCATTAGCTCCACCAATGACTCGCACAGAGTTCCCTTTCTCAAGCCATTCATCCTTTTGACACACATTCATATTCTCATTCCTTCATTCTCTCTATATGGCCAAACTATCTCAACATATTTCTTTGATGCTGATCACTTTCATATTTAATCTATATTCATTCAACACTCATTCATACTTGACCCATCTTTTCTTGTTTTACCAACTTTATAATAAATTTCTTAAACAATTCATTTCCATGGCATTTAACTTACTTTTATGTTTCTTCTGATATATTTGACTTCTTCCGTGTAACCAAGTGTTTAGAAGCATCTTTTATGCACAGCCATTGTCAGTACTTTTTCTATTTTTGCTTCTCTCAATCTAACATTTTCCCCCTGAAATGCCAATATTCTATGTTCATAACTGCAGGAAAGAAAACATATATTTGCAGCTATTCAAGAAAAATATTTATCTGGTTTTACAAAATGCAGCAGTTCATCTTTAATATATTCACCTTCTAATCTAAATTAACATATATGTTGAATTTGATTTTTTTTTTTAAAAAGATGTATAATGCCTAGATGTGTATCAGCAACTCACAGTGCATAATAACTGGCAAAGCAGTTGTGGTCAGATTTTGGAATTAATTTTAAACATTTTTATGGTTAATAATAGGACAACACTAGAACAATAATATAATGAAACAAACAGAGAAGAAGAGATAATTATAACTACCCCCCGAGATCCGGATGATTCCGGATCTCCTTACTTTCCGCCGCGCCCTCAAGACATGGCTTTTCCAGCAAGCGGGCCTGACCTAAGGAGGATTTTATTTAGGGACGATTTTAAGTATAATTTTAATTGGAACACAGCCTCTAATATTTGGTTTTTAATTTGGTTTTAGAAGGGTTTTATTTTTGTATATT